>NW_006921622.1:1504438-1505579 GCF_000298275.1 Orycteropus afer afer
AGTCAAACTATCCCTATTTGCTGATGATATGATCCTATACCTAGAAAACCCGAGATTCAATCAAAAAACTACTGGAACTAATTGAGAGATTTAGCAACGTCGCAGGATATAAGATCAACATCCAAAAATCCTCCGAAGGAAGATTGCACAATCTAATTCTGTAGAAATACTGCCTCAGAAACCCAAGGCGGGGTTGCTATGAGTCGGATCCGACTTGATGGCAGTGAGTTAGAAAACTTGGTAGAGCCACGAGTTGTGCTGACTTGATAGCAACTCCCGCCTCCCCCAAATGACTCACTCAAGGACATCCGTCTTTGTGAAGACAGGGTTCTAACCCCGGTAACCTGATTCTACAGACCTTGCTCTCAGCTGCAGCATCCCATGTCTTCATTTAATTCACAAGTCTCCACTCCTCGGAAGGAAGGTTGGGCAATCCTACTTCCGTAGTGATACTGCCTTGGAAACCCAAGGAGGGGTTGCTATGAGTCAGGGCCGACTCAACGGCACATAACAACAACAACAACAAGAGAGACCCAGCAACAAAACGAACAAGAGAAGCAGAAAGAGATGGAAATCTACCAGTGCTACTTCTGAACCAAATTAGACAAACCATGATCTATCTAGCTTTACTTTCACATGTACCAGGATTTAGGCAGAAAACACCCACATTAGCTAATAAATCAAGTTATCTTGGTGCAGAGTCCCTGCGTGGTGCAAATGGTTAAGTGTTTGACTACTGACCGAAAGCCTGGTGGTTTGAATCCACCCAGAAGCACCTTGCCAGAAAGCCCTGGTGACCTCCTTTCCCAAAAAATCAGCCATCGCAAACCCTGTGGAGCACAGCTCTACTGTGACACACATGGGGTTGCCATGGCTTGGGAGTTGGCTTCATGACAACTGATTATCTTGGCTTAGGGCCAATAATTATCCAGATGGGCAACCTAGTCAAATAATTTTCTTTTTCATTTCATGACCGATTTTATGTTTTAGAGCAGTTTCAGGTTTACAGAACAACAACAACAACATTTAACTTACATAGTGCCTAGGGCACTTGACTGCTAACCAGAAGGCTGGCAGTTCAAACCCACCAGCCACTCCTCGGAAGGAAGATGGGGCAATCTACTTCCATAGTGATACTGCC
>NW_006921622.1:1505679-1511966 GCF_000298275.1 Orycteropus afer afer
CCTTCCTTCCGAGGAGTGGCTGGTGGGTTTGAACCGCCAGCCGTCTGGTTAGCAGGCAAGTGTCTTAGCCACTATGCTACCAGAGCTCCCCTCAATGTAATATATCATTTAATTTCTTCACTGTTGATTACATGAGCATTGATCGTGTGTCCAAGAGAAATAGAATCTCTGACAACTTCATTATTTTCTCCATTTAACATTACGTTGCTTATTGGTCCAGTTATGAGGGAAGAGAAAACAAAAATCTTCACAACTGGAGCTCATCAGAAAGTTCAAAATGTAAATTAGTATAGGATTTTAGCTTTGTAGGTATTCTGATACATGCAAGCTGAGCTAACAATGTTTTTTGTTGTTGTAACTAAAAACAGGGACGTTTCTATTAAAAATAATAAATTTCTGCTAAAATGCTGCACAAAATTTTATAGACAGTCATTTTGGTGTCATCCTCTCCGACAGGGTTGCCAGGTGCAGTCCACAAACCCTGTACCTCCTTAGTGACACCACTGGATATAAACCAAACAATTACTTGAGTATGCACACGGTTAGGAAATATTTTCATCCACAGAGCAGAGACCTTACTGAGCACTTTGATATTAAGTTGACATCTCAGAAATCTTAGGAATAGGGCTAATTTAGCCCAGGAGTGGAATCCTTGGATGGAACAAATGGTTAACAAGGCTCAACTGCTAACCAAAAGGTTGGAGATATAAGTTCACCAACTGGGGCTTCGGAATAAATGTCTAGCAATGTACTTTTTAAAAAATCAGCTGTTGAAAACCCTATGGATCACAGTTCTATTCTGAAACACATGGGGCCGTCATGAGTCAGGACTGACTTGAAGAAACTGGTAAGCCTAGGAGTAAAGACTAGTCTAGACCAACTCTAAGACTAAAAACAAGTCTCAAAAGAATCAAATGAATCACAAATAAATTAATTGCTTGCCAAAAAGAAACTCAATCACTTACAAAAGAAAATAATAAAATCCACATCTCTTTAAAAACACTAGAAAACACTGAATTGTACATTTTAAAGAGGTGAATTATATGATGTGTGAATTAGGTCTTAATAAAGCTGTTACTAAAAATGAGGATGACACAACATAATCAAGTGAACTCTGGCATGAAAATGCAAGATTGATTTAACATGGAAAAATCAATCAATGTAATTAAAAAATAAATAAAGGAGATATATTATCTCTACCACCCATCTGTCAATCTGTCATACTATGGTAGTTTGTGTGTTGCTATGATGCTGGAAGCTAGGTAACTAGTATTTCATATACCAGCAGGGTTACCTACGGTGGACAAGTTTCAATGGAGCTTACAGACTAAGAGAGTCTAGGAAGAAAAAGGCTTGGAGATGTACCTCCAAAAATTAGCCAAAGAAAACCCTATGGACCACAACAGAATACTGTCCAATATAGTACTAGAAGATGATCTCTTCAGGTTGCAAGGCACTCCAAACACAGAGCAGGTGCTAAAATGGATTCATGTATACCAATGATTGCAAAGATGGCACAGGACTGGGCAATGTTTTGGCTCTGTTGTACATGGGGCTGTCATGAGTTGGAGTCAACTTGATGGCAACTAACAACAACAATACAGTTATCTATTGATTTGTGACATACCAAACCAAAAACCACACCCACTGCAAGTCGATTCCAACTCACAGCGACATCCACTGGGTTTCCAAAGCTGTAAATCTTCACAGAAGTAGAATGTCTCATCTTCCTCGCATGGAACAACTGGTGGGTTTGAACTGCTGACCTTCTGGTTAGCAGCCAAATGTCTTATCCACTACACCATCAGAGCTCCTTCTTTGTAACATAGTACTCTACAATTTGGAAATTAATACCATAAACACTTATGATTTCATACAGTTTCTAAGGAATGAGGTCAGCTTATCTGGGTGGATCTGGATCAGGGACTCTCAGGTTGCGGTCAAGTTGTCACTCTAGTGTTGAAGATTTCTGAAAGCTTCCCTGAAACTCGAAGATCTGCTTCCAAGCTCACTCATGTGGCTGTAGGCAGAAGGCTCAGTTCATTCCTACACTGGCCCCATAGGGCTGGTCACAATATGGCAGCTGTTTTTTGCCAAGCAAGTGATCCAAGAGAAAAATCAAAGAGAGAGCACAAGCCACAGTTCCTTTTATAACCTAATCTTACAATGAAGGAGAGGACTACATAAAGGTGTGAACAGGACAATGCAGTGATTACTGGAAGCCATCTTAGAGGCTCGCTACTCAAGGAAAAACACATATGATCACCATTATAGGTGCAGAAAAAGCATTCATATTTAATACTCATTCATAAAAAATTATAATCAAATTAGGAATTAACAGAAATGTAAATATTTACAAAGAAGTTATAGCTAGCATCACATTGAATGATGAATGACTGAACATGTTCTCTTTATGACAAAGACAATAAAAGAATAGTCCCTTTCATCACATCAATTCAAAATAGTGGTGATCCTACCCAGTGCAATAAGACAAGAAAGACAAATAGAAAGCTTAAAGAAGATTATAAAAAATAAATAGAACTGCCTTTATTTAGAGATGACATCATTGTATACATAGAAAATTCTAGGGAGTACGTCCCTTCTCCTTGAGGGAAAAAAAAAAGAGGAAAAAAGCCTACTAGATCTAATAAGTGAATTACAAAAAGCCATAGAAATAAAGGTCAATTTACAAGTATCTATTGGATTTCTATATACTAGCAACAACTGAAAATGAAATCTAAAAAATATCATTTAAATAGCATCAAAAACATAAAATATTTCCGAATAAAATATATGCAAGATCTCTATTATGAAAACAATATTGCTGAGAAAAATTTACAAACACCTAAGTAATTGCAGAAAAATGTTCATCAACTGGAAGACTTGATACTGTTGTTGATTCTCTCCAAATTGATCAATTCATTGTCATCAATCTCAATCAAAATCTCAGTAGGCTGACTATAAAAATCTATGTGTATATGTATGTGTAAAAGATCTAGAATAGCCAAAACAATCCTGACAAAATTTGAGGACTTAAAATGTAATTTCAAGACTTACTATGAAGCTATAGTAATCAAGAAGGTGATAGGCCACAGAATTAAATATACAGTCCAGAAATATACCCACATTTAGATAATAAATTGATTTTTGACCACAGCATCAAAGCAACTCAATAGGAAAAGACTTTTCTACAAATAGTGCTGAAGCAATTATTTCTATGGAAAAGCAAAACAAAAACAACAAAATTTCATACCATGAATAAAAATCAATTTGAGTTGATCACAGACCTAAACCTCCATGAGGGCAGGGGTTTTGCTCTTTCTCTCTTTTTTCTACAGACATCTCACAAGGAACTTAGAAGAGTGCATGGCACATTACTTGGTGCTGAATAAGTATTTGTTGGAAAAGAGAGCTGTGAATGAAAGAAACAACATGCTGTGGTAGAAAATGACAGGTGGAGAACTGCTGAAATAGAGAATTGTCAGCTAAGGGCTCATTTGAGGAGTCCTTCATATAAATTAGTACTTGAAGGCACCAGGCTCTGCAAATATTCAGCGGATAAAAATTTCCAGCAGAGGACTAAAACCATAAAGGACTGAGAGGAGGCAAGTGAAACTGGATCACAAGTGAGTGAGGGAGAAGAGGAGCATGAAAAGCCTGAGGGCCAGATCACCCTGGGTCTTATAGTTCAAGAGAGTACTTTAAAGCATTCCCAAAAGCAGTAGGATCCAATTTGTGATTTTATATGATCACCTTGACTACTGTGTGAAGAATGGATCGAAAGGAGTAAGGTAGGAGGAAGGCAAGCCAATTAAGAGACTTTTACACTATTCTAGGTGAGAGACAAAGGTGGCTTGGACAAGTGCGCTAACAGAGGCACTTCTGGTAGTGTTGAGTCACAGTTGCAATTTCTATTTTGTAACCTATAGTTATTCACTTTGCTGTTTATTTATTTTGTAAGATGATTCTTGGATTATGTTTATTTCATTTATCAGTGTTCCCCAAACCCACAGGATTACAGGAATACACTATATATCGGGGCCAAGGATCAGACTCTGGTATGATAGAGCAAGTAAGGGCTGTTCAAGGGGAAGGTGGATTGACACAGTGGCTTCAACAACAGGCTCAAGTATAGCAGTGACTGTGAGGATGATGCAGGATTGGGGAGGGTTTATTTCTGTTCAACATATGGTCGCTGTGAGTTGGAACCAACTGGATAGCACCTAACAAGGACAACAACAAGGGGGAGAGCCATTCTTTTTAAAATAGGAGGTACAAAAGGTGATAGAGGCAGTACTGAGGACTGAGAAAATCATTAAGGAAATGTTGAGCATCAGTATAGGCTTCACTACTGATATCAGAATGCCGGGCTATCACTAAAACTCAACAAATGGCAGTTAGATGCTTTTGTGCAGTAGACATCAACTTAAAGAATTGCCCAGTCTTTCTTTCTGTTTAGCAGTCAAATGCCTTAAGCACTACACCACCAGAGCTCCTAAATGATTCTGGAAGAGTTTAAATAAACATAAATAAGAAAGGCTGATCCACGATGGGTAATGATAAGGCATAGTTTTGTGTCCATCCCCAAATTTCTAGTGTTGATAATCTGAAGAACAGCCTTCCACCATTTTATCCCTTTCCTAGCCCTAGTTCTTCCAAAGAAACTCGTACCTTTTCATATATTCATATATGCCATACCATTTGGGTAAGACTCAGTATAACATTCCTTCTTTTAAAAAAAAAAAAATTAGATATATATATGTAAAAAATAATATATAGGAGATGCTACATAAATATAAGATTTTATATATGTTTTCAGTTGATAGGAACTATATTAACAGACGTGCTTCTGGAATTTAAAAAAAAATAAATTAAATCCTGAATTTTAGTATTGCTGCCGTTTCTTCCCAGGGCTAGAATACATTTAGTGCCCTATTAAATCAAAGGATGGCCCACTGCAAACAGTGGCTTGCTTTACCAGCTGGTGCTAACACAGATTGATGCACACGTTCAATCACATTGAACCTGACATTGGGCTTCCTGAAATTTATAATACAGAACGGAAACGTTTTATGTGTTGCAACTTCCCACCCCCTTTAAGGCAATAACTCACCAGGTAGAAATATAATTCACTTAGCATTTTTTAAATCCACACTTAAAACATTTTCTGGGCTAAAGATCCACTGAAAAAGAATATATAAAATGGAACTTGTTAAAAAATGTCATGTAGGACTCTTGACAGGAGTCATTTTTGATTATCAACTAAAACCATGGGAATTAAAAAGTATATACTATATTTTTTCGTGAAGTATACCAAATAGAATATTAAAGCACAGACATAAAATACAACAGCTTACAATATAATTTAAGTCAAAACTCAAAGCCTGGTAAAGATTTTCTATCCTCTCATTTTATTTTTTTTTTCCAAGAAAAAAATTAAGGCATGTAAGTTAGAATCACTGAGATCTGTCATCTAATAAAAAAAAAGTATGCATTTTTTTCCTTTGGGGGGCAGTGCTCAGTACTGGTGGTATAGTGTCTAAAGCATGTGATTGCTAACCAGAAAGCTGGTGGTTCAAACCCACCAGCCACTCCTCGGAAGCAAGGTTGGGCAATCTACTTTCATAGTAATGCCACTTCAGAAACCCAAGGAGGGGTTGCTATGAGTTGGATCCAATTCGAGGGAAGTTCCCCCCGCCCAGTACTGATAATTTAGGGATATAGTAGGAGGAGGAATACTAAGCTTTGAAGACAAAAGATAAGAACTCAGAATCTGATTCTGTTAATAATAAACTACATCAATAATGTAGTTTTGGGCAAGCCACAATCTCCCTAAATACCTTGGCTTCACTATATTTAAAAAAGGGGCCACAGATTTCTCTTTGTTATCATTACATACCTGAGATAACGTGAAACTATTTGTAACTTATGGTACTTTATGTAAATAACAAAGTTTTCATGTAATTATTTAAAAAAAAAACAAAAAAAAAACACCTCTGAGTTGATTCCAACTCAAAGCAATCCCCATTGAGTTTCTGAGGTGGTAAATCTTTACAGATGTAGATTGCCCAGTTTTCCTTCTACAGAGTGGCTGGTGGCTTTGAACTGCCAACCTTCTGGTTAGCAGTCAAATGCCTCAGGCCCTACACCACCAGAGTTCCTTTTATGTAATTATATGTACCTTAAAAGTGACTTTAGCCAATTTATAGCAATAAGTGCACACATCAAAAGAGAAGAAAGAGCCAAAATCAACACTTTAAACGAACATCTCCAACAATTAGAGAAAG
>NW_006921622.1:1514016-1550996 GCF_000298275.1 Orycteropus afer afer
GGAAGGAAGATGGGGCAATCTACTTCCATAGTGATACTGCCTTGGAAACCCAAGGAGGGGTCGCTATGAGTCGGGTCCAACTCGATGGCACATAACAACAACAACAAATTATATATCCTTGGAGTCTGATTACTCTTGAGATGCTACTCAGTGACTGTCACTGCCTCATTTAAAGACCAGAGTTAAAAGATCTGACATGACAGCTAAACTAGTTTCCCCATTTCCAGAATAGTCAGGCTTCCCGCTCTTGATTTGTAATAATTTTAATTTATAACAAAATAAGGATTTAGAAAGATGGATTTATGCAGTGTATTTCAAACATGAAATAAATTACTAACACATAGACAAAGGAGAAAAGGATTAAAGTGTATACACACATCAGTAATATTAAAAAATGAAAACAATCACTTCAGAACAGTGATTATCCATGAGTTTTACAAGAAGAAAAATATCTCCAATAAAACAGGCACCTTCATAAAGGGCAACATAATATGATGAGAAAATAAGCAAATGGAAAACAAAGTTGTCACTTGCAAAGAGGTAAGTCTAAGATCTTAACAGGGAGTGAAGAACTGAATTTAATTAGTTAATGCAAGATTACAAAGTATTTAAAACCTTGGGATAAGTTAACAGTCACACAAAGGATGTCAATAAGTAAATTAGTATATTGAATATTTAATGTATATTGTAGGAGGCCACTATTTTTAAAAGTCAAGAAAAGGTTTATACATAGAATGCAACATTCTTTGATGGTTACCAGGGATGAGAGAGGAAGAGAGGGTAAGTCACTAACTACAGAATAGATATGTATTAACTTGGGTAAAGGGAAAGGCAAAATACATTAAGGGGGAGGGCAGTGTAACATGACTAAAGCAAAGGGGGGGGGAGAAGTGAATGAATAAATTAATGAATGAAACAATCAAGTAAATAATGGCCCAAGCAAAAGCTAAACACATAGCTTTTTAGATAGCATAACCAGCTGACTTTCTCCAGGCTCAATATAAAAATCACAAAAAGGATTAATGACTTGGTGCAGTGTACGAATTGCTTAATATGGCCCTTGTAGCCATAGTCCTGTACTTTGTGATGTATTATAAATTCTAGCCTCCATGCCTGTTCAGAAGGAGCTCTGGTGGTGCTGTGGTGAAAGCACCATAGGGTTAGAACCCACCAGCTGCTTCACAGGAAGATGATGATGCAATCTACCTCCAAAAAGATTTACAGCCTTGGAAACCCAATGTGGAGGGGGGTCACTGTCAGTGGGAACTGACTCAATGGTAATGCGTTTGGTTTTTATACTTGTTTTAGGGTGGGATGCATCTTGAGTCCCACCTTGCTGGAGGGTGTGACTCAAGTCATTACCTTAGTTTCCTTGAGGTTATATATAGGTTATATATATAAATGTTCTAGCAAAGTTGCCCTGTCTTACTCTGGATCCTGTATTTGGTTCATCATCTCACCCCTGGACTTGAGACAGCAGCCAATCATCCGACCTACTGATTTGGGTTCACCAGCCTCTGCAACCACATGAGTGAGGAGAATCCTCCAAACCTATGCCTGATCCACCAATTTGGGACTTGCTAGCTTCCCCACCTCTACTTCTCTGTGAGCCATTTCCTTGGCAGTGTGTGAGTTCTGTGAGATGTTATGATGAAATAAGGAGCTCTAAGATGGGAGGGAAGGTACTGAGGGGAGGAGAAGTTGATGTTAGACATTATGATAGTGTGGTATAGTAGTTTAGAAAACTTGTACATTTGGCAAATCTTTAAACTCCACCTCAATAGGGACTAGCCTTGCGCCGAATTCTTCTAAAAGAAATTATTTGAGCACTTGGGAAATAATTTCTAAAAATAAAAAAAGTTTTTCATTAAAATTACTATGTCAGGATTGAAGGCATTCTTGCTAGATCTTCTGTCCACACTGACTAGAGTCACTCCATCTGATCTTCACCCTCTTCTGCCCACTTCTTTTCCCCTGGCTTCTCTCTCTAATACCACCTATGCTTCTCAGCTTTCACAAGAGAGGACAGGGTGTGAGGTGAGATCTTAGCCTTTGGATCTACCCTCATTGCTTCTTTCCAGGTGCTCAATGACTAACTGCTTTTTTTCTGCCAAAAGGGTGGGGTTGGAGTGGCCTCTATGTTTAAACAGTTTCAGAAGAACTCACGTTTCAGGAAACCAGCCTCTAAAATCAAAGTTTAATAATACTAATCTACCATGTGCGCAACTTTTCATTCTCTTATATATAAAGTCACCATGATTTGGAGCTGACTCGATTGCTGCAAACAACAACTATGGTGGCTGTGTGTGTTTGTGTATGTGCGTGTGCATATGTATACACATAGATATATACACATATGTGCATGTATGTTCCTAATATTAACTGAAGAGATGTACTTACTCCTAACATTGGCTAGATTTCTTTGTGTAGATTATTTGATAAAGGAGAGCTTTAGTGAAAAAGGAGGAGACCCCCAATGGGATGGATTGACACAATTGCTGCAACAATAGGCTCAAACATAGCAATGACCGTGAGGATAGAGCAGGACCAGAAAACATTTTGTTCTGTTATACATAAGGCTGTTATGAGTTGAAGCCAACTCAGTGGCACCTGATAAAAACAAGTCCTTCTAATCCTCATAACAACTCTCTCAGGTGGGGGCTATTATTATGCTCATTTTACATGAGATGTAGAAGGTAAAATAACTTGTCCAAAGTCATAGAGCAACTGGGATAGTGAGTTAGGAACCCAAGCCTAAAGATTAAGAGTCAAGATAACCTCTCTCTATTCTATTACTTACAGTGCATCCTATAGGGTCACAATAAGGAGCTCTGGTGGCACAGTGCCGAAAGCATTTGATTGCTAACTGGAAGGCTGGCAGTTCAGGTCACTCCTCGCAAGGTAGGTTGGGCAATCTACTTCCATAGTGATATTGCCTCGGAAACCAAAGGAGGGGTCACTATGAGTCAGATCCAACTCGATAGCAGTTGAGTTAGAGGGTCACTATGAGTTAGAATCAACTGCATGGCATACAGCAACAACAACATTCTACTATTTAGATCTTTAAAATGTCTTAAACTTCTAGATAAGATAACTGGGAATCAACTGACAAAGTAATAATAATACAAAAGAAAATGAACTAGACACTTATAATCAGGGACTTAATTGAACAACAAAAAGAAAGATAATTCTGTTTCCTTTTGTCTGCCTCAGTAAATAAAGTATTTTCCTTGGCTTCTCAATGACCATACAGAAAAGGATTAAGAAATGTACTAGAAAGGGTTTTTGACTGGTGTATCCATTCCTCCTTAATTCTGTTGAGAATCCAACTCCCCCATCCCAGGGGTGGGGGGTGAGATTCTCAATTGACATCTACTCACTAAATGGGACTAGTATTTGTGTCCATCCTTCAAAAGTGTGATAGAAAGAATACATATGCTTCTTATATTTACTGTAATAATAAAATAAAATTAAAAAACTGCTATTAATTACCAGTACATAAAGCAGGACACTAAGTTAACTTGCATTCCAACTTTAGATATTTGTAGCATTTCTTCTATCTCTCCCATAAGATACATGGATTGATATAGAAAATCTAACATCTAAAACACTTTGTTTTGTTGCATATCTAGCTGGCCAATGTGATTTCCTTCTCCAAAGGCAATTGCAAGAGAAGTGGTCCCATGACTGTCTACAGCCAAAAAACAGTTACTCGTTCACAAAAGGACAAATATTATATGAGACTACTGTTATAAAAAGTCAAGGTCAATTGGCATAACACAGTCCACAAAGACACTGTTCTATATCCTACTTTGATGTATAGCAACTGGGGTCTTAAAAGTTTGTGAATAGCCATCTAAGATGCAATTACTGATCTCTCCCTGTCTGGAGCAAAAGAGAGTGAAGAAAATCAAAGATGAATGGAAATAATTAGTCCAAAGGACTAACAGAACATGTAAATCCCAGCCTCCACAACCCAGAGACCAGAAGAACTAGATGGTGCCTGGCTACCACTACCAATCACTTTGCAAGAAATTACATAAAAGGGTCCTGGATAGAGTGGGATAAAATGTGGAACAAAACTCAAAATCATTAAAAACAGGTTCAGATAGAGAGTAGTGGAACCCCTGAGACTCTGGTCCTTAGACACTCTTCAAACCTGGAAGTGAACTCACACCCATGGCTCAATTTTCAGCTAAATGATAGATAGGTTTATAAGGTGAACAATGACACCAAAGAGGTACACACACCTTTGAACAATCAACAATTTGTGATAAAAAGGGCAGCATTAAGCAGAAGGGATAGGAAAGGAGGAGAAAGGGAAAAACACAGGGAGGAGGTATGATGAGTGATGTTGTACTGTAGGAACTGTGATCAATGACATGAAACAAAATGTGGAGGAATTGCTGAATAGAAAACTCATTTGCCCTATAAACCTTCACCCAATCACAATTAAAAAAAATAAAAAAGGAAACCAAGGGGCATTTAGGCAAGAGAACCATGCAAAAACGTAGTACTGAAATGTTCAGCTCATAAGACAACCCTGCCTTCAGTTAATCAATTTCCTGCAAGTGAGAAAATGCAAAAGTAGAAGAGAACACTTCACATGACCAGCAGGTACAACCTGCAGCCACCAGCTCTGAAATCACCTTTAGGTTGCTTATGCCGGGGCTGTTTATTCTGAGGGTTGGTCAAAGTATCTGCCTTTCCCTCATCTCCTACCAATATAGGCCTTATATCTACTTCAGTAAAATTAATTCTTCCAGAAAAATAATACATATGGAAAAGAAAAGTAGATGAAACTTCAGTTAGATAAGTTGTTTGCTTTTTATAAAGAAAGACTGGATATGGGCTGAAATTTTTGCCCAAGAAGAGATTTCTGGATTTGGCCATGATCAGCAGAGATTTCAGTCATGTATATTTTACCCTCCTTCTCTGGCGAAGTTAACTACAGATGTCAGGGGAAAGGGAGGAGCTTCAATTAAGAGAAATCATTTTCCATATGAAGCAAAAGTATACATACCTACTACAATGGGTCTGAACTACATACAGGCATTAGCACTGACAAATTACTGTGGGACCAACCGGGGGTGGGGGGAGCCATAGTCCCTGATCTAGCCACAGACATTTGCTTGAATGCCCATCTTACCCTGCATGTTTCTGACCCTTGTGGCTTCATTGTTTAGGAATGGCAGTGTTTTGGGTTCAATATTGTGGCTTCTACAGTCATATCCAAAGAATCTCATCTAATCTGTGACACTAAATTTATGCTGAACATCCTCAAAATTCTATCTGCAGCCCAGACCTCTCTTCTGAACTCCAGACTCAAATATCCAATTGCTTTCTTGACATCTCCACTTGAATATGCAAAACTCAACTTATAATTGACTCCTCTTCTCCAGTCTTCCCATAATCTTCCCCAACCTTCCAGTGGCTCAGGACCAAAACCTCACAGTCAACCTTTACCACCTCATCCCCTCACCTAAACCCTCACCAATTCTTGTTAGATCTATCTTTGAAACAGTTCTAGAATCTGATCATTATATGTACCACTCCCATGCTAGATAAAACCACCATTATCTCTCACCAGTATTTTTATGATGGTATCCTAACTGGATTCTCTGCTTCTACCCTTGACTCAACTCCTAGCCTCTTTAGGCTCTTCTCAATACAACACAGCAGCCAAAGAGCCCTTTTGAAAAATAAGTCAGATCATGTAATGCCTTTTTTCAAAATCCTTCAATGTCTTCTGAGCTGTATTAGCTTCTCATTGCTGCTGTAATGAATTCCCATAAGCTGTGGCTGACAACAACACAAATTTATTCTTACAGTTCCAGAGCTCAGATGTCTGAAATTGGGTCTTATGGAGCTAAAATCAGGATGCCAGAAGCTATGTTTTCTGGATACTTCATGGGGGAATTTTTTTTTTTTCTTGCCTTTTTTTAGCTTCTGGAGGCCTCCCCCATTCTGTGGCTCATGGCCTCTTCCAGGCACTACTCCAACATCTTGCTTCCTTCATCGTATCTCCTACTACTGGCTCTTAATTCTCCTGCCTCCCTCTTATAAGCAATCTTGTGCTTACACTGGTGCCAGCTGGGTAATTCAGGATGCTCTTCCCATCTCAAGATCCTTAACTTAATCACATATGCAAAGATCCCTTTACCATGCAAGTTAAGACAGTCACAGGTTCTGGCTATTAGGAAGTTGACATCTTTGGGAGGCCACTGTTTAGCCTATCACAACATCTCTTTCAAAGTAAAAACCAAAATACTTAAGTGTTCTCATGTGATTTTGCCTCCACTTCTTATCTACACTCATCTTTTACAACTCTTGCCCTCCCTCACTCTGTTCCACACTAGATCCCTTGCTGCACCTCAACACACAAGCCCTCCTTAGGACCCTTGCACTTGCTGACCCTTCTAGCAGGAGAGCTCCCTCCCTCCTTTAGGTCTCTGCTGAGTGATACTGCTTTGTGAGTGAGGCTTTCTCTTATCACTCTGTATAATAGAGAAATGTTTTTGTTGTGTGTCGTCGAGTGGGACCCGACTCATAGCGACCCCTCCTTGGGTTGCCAAGGCAGTATCACTACAGAAGTAAATTGCCCAATAGCCCTCCCAATTCTCTGGCATGCCCCATTCTCTCTTTTAGGCCTTTTATTCCTCCAGAGCTTTTACCACCACCTGAGATTCAACTGTGAGCCCTGGTGGCACAACAGTTAAAGCACTAGGCTCCTAACTGAAAGATGGGCAGTTTAAATATACCAGCCATACCTTGGCAGTCTGCTTCTGTAAAGATCACAGCCTTGGAAATGCTATAGAGCAGGTCTACTCTGTCCTATAGGGTCACTATGAGCTGCAATCCACACGATGGCCACGGGGACATATGATTGATAGTCCACTCGCACTAGAATGTCATCTCCAAAAGGGGTGTTCTGACTCTTGTATCCCCAGCAAAAAAATATGGAGGCGTTCAATAAACAATTTTTAAATAAATTAATTTTACTTTATTGGAAACGTGAGCTCCTTGGAGAAAAGAACTGGCCTAAGGTAGTGACTTGGTAAATTTCTGAATAAATGAATAAATGAAAGGGAAAATGACAGACCCAACATACATTTAATTTTTTTTAGAGGTATACTGACTAACATGAAAGCAAGTGCTTTACTGTTTAGGAACTAGATATAACAGATAAAGTAAAGTATTCTAGGATGTACAACAAAAAGAAAGTAGTACAATTATGTATAAAAACTCCAACTGAGCCCTGCTTATCTTTTGTGGTGTTCCTGTACGTGCTCAGACCTGGCAAGTCAGAACTCATCTGGATTCTCTTGCTTGGCTGAAATACTCTCTCCAAGAGGACTTCAAGTTAGTAAGATCCAAATTTCTCCTTAAAAGAAATCTCAAAAGCATTTAGCTTGCTTATTCTGGTATGTGAAAAATAAATATCCAAGGGACAGATCATTACCCACACTTTCAAATGCACGCAGAAGTAAATCTACAGCCAGTGAATGCTAGAGGAGCAGGTATAATAAGCTCCAAGTGTATCAGTACTGAGTACTGTTTACCGGTCAAAAGCAGCTTCCAGTTGGTCACCTTTGGGATGCTCTACACATACAAACAAAAGAAAACATTCCTAATGTAACTAGGTGTTCACTAGGGGAAAGAACCACAGGGATAACCCAACGGGCTTGGAATGGAATGGCAATTCATGTTCCAGAGACCATCTTGGCTGCATTTTGCAGAATCAGTCTAGTCCTAAGGAGCCCTGGTGGCACAATGGTTAAGTGTTTAGCCACTAACTGAAAGGTTGGTGTTTGGAACTCACCAAGTGGCTCCTTAGGAAAAAGACTTGGCAGTCTCCTTCTGTAAACAGCCTAGCAACTCTGTAGTTCTACTCTATCATATGGGGTTACTATCAGTTGGAATGGGAGCTCTGGTAGCATAATGCCTAAGGCATTTGACTGCTAACCAAAAAGGCTGGTGGTTCAAACCTACTAGCCACTCCTCAGAAGAAAGATTGAGCAATCTACTTCTGTAGTGATGTTGTTATTGTTATGTGCCGTCGAGTCAGACCCGACTCATAGTGACCCCTCCTTGGGTTTCTGAGGCAGTATCACTACAGGAGTAGGTTGCGCAACCTCCCTTCCGAGGAGTGGCTGGTGGGTTTGAACTGCCAGCCTTCTGATTAGCAGTCAAGTGCCTTAGGCACTATGTAACCAGAGCATCCTATGTAGTGATACTGCCTCAGAAACCCAAGGAAGGGGCTGGGATGAGTCGGATCTGACTCGATGGCAGTGAGTTTGATATTTTGGTTTTATCAGTTGGAATAGACTCACTGGTCGAAACAACAACATTATAGCCCTCTTGCTCACAAACTGCCCATGCAACTCACCACTCTCAATCATCTCTCCTTCTGCCATCATTTGCAAAGTGTGTGTGTGTGGGGGGGGGGGTAAGAGGTGCTATGTTTTGTGCAAGTTTGGAATCCCAATTTCTAGTATTGCTTTTACTGGAATATGGATGAGAGCATTATACCACAGTAGTTAGGAAGGCGGATCAAAAGGCTAGACTGTCTGGGTTCAAAGCTTACCTCTAAGATTTACCAGCTGTGCCCCCTTTAACATGTTACCAACTCCTTCAGTGTCCTCATCTCTAAAGATTCCTCTGACTATTCTTAAGACAATTATAGGAAATTTTATAGGTAAAGCACTTATCATAATTCCTTGGCACACCAGGACTTAATAAGCATGTTGCTGTTAACTGTTTGCCATCAAGTCAATTCTGACTCATAGCAATGCTACAGTACAGGGTAGAACTGCCCCATACAGTTTCCTAGGCTATAATCTTTACAGGAACAGACTGTCATGTCTTTTTTCTCATTAAGCGTTCAAACCACCAACCTTTCAATTAGCAGACAAACACTAAGTCATTGTGCCCCCAGGGCTCCTTTTTAATAAACATTTGCTATTACTAAAACTAGGAGCTCTCATAGCATAGTGCCTAAGGCACTTAACTGCTAACCAGAAGGCTGGCGGTTCAAACCCACCAGCCACTCCTAGGAAGGAAGGTTGGGCAATCTACTTCCGTAGTGATACTGCCTTGGCAACCCAAGGAGGGGTTGCTATGAGTCGGGTCCGACTCCACGGCACATAACAACAACATTACTAAGACAATTATTATATCATTATTTATTATGTTATTCCTGACTTAAAAAAAAATCCGTGTTCAAAAATAAATGATATATACCTACCCCTCATTTATTGACATGGTGAGGTTCCAAAGACCAGGTCATTATGCAATAATTGGAATTACGTGAAAATAGAAGATGACCAGGTCAGATCAGAAAACGGAGGATGATTATGTCATTACATAACTGCACACAACTGCCAAACTACTCAGAACCATGGCCTGACCAAGATGACACATGACCTTAACCACTACAGCCAGTGTTACCCTCACCTCACAGCTTTGCCTTTATTAACATTAACATTTCATTAATGTGGAAAATAGTCAGATAGTAGATTTTCTGTCACTGTCCTAAATGTAAAATGTTGGATAATGAGACAGTCAAAAAGTGAGGAGTCAGTGTGTTTGTCTTCACCTTGAGTTTAGGTTTAAAACAGAACCTCCTAGGGTTTGATCACTTATTTCCAGCTAAATGTTTGCCTGCAATTAGGGAAAACTGCCACCAGCCAGAGGTTGAGTATAGGTTTTTCATACATATGACCAAATATAAAGTGATTTACAGACTTTCTGCTCACGTCTACTCCTGAATAAATAAATAAATAAATATAGATGTGAGTGTCTGCAAACAAGAAACAGTATCAGAAGAGACAAATTATATATTTGTGTGTGTGTGTGTTTGTGTATACACACACACTCACTCACTGCCGTGGACTCAGATCCGACTCACAGCAACCCCTCCTTGGGTTTCTGAGATGGTATCACTATGGAAGTAGATTGCCCAATCTTCCTTCCAAGGAGTGGCTGGTAGGTTTGAACTACCTTCTAGCCTTCTGGTTAGCAGTCAAATGCCTTTTATATAACATACATATATATATATATATATATTTTTTTTTAATGTATTCATATATAATGTATATGAAAATATACAAATAAAAATATGCATAATTTTTTATTAGAGAGCATAATAGAGATATTATACAAATATGACACAGAACTCCTGTCTAAATACGACAGGCAATGAATAAGATTTTTTTAAATGTAAATACTTAGGTATTTATATTAGGTGTTTTAATATTAGGTTTAATTGTGTATTTTTCTAAGAGATTATCTGATAAAAATAATAATTTAATGTTCTATGTTGCCTCACTGCTTGCAAGTGAAATAAAAACAAACATCAAAATATACATTTTTTCCCTTTCTACTAATCATACCAACTCACAGAGCATGTCATAATCACCTCATGAGCTTTATCAAGTTACACAAGAATTACTTTTCCACACCTTAGAAGGAAGGTTGGGCAATCTACTTCCGTAGTGATACCACGTCGGAAGCCAAGGAGGGGTCGCTATGAGTCGGATCCAACTTGACAGCAGTGAATGAGTGAGTGAGAGACTTTTCCACATGGAGATTTTGATTCAATAGTTTGGGAAAGGAAGCAGGTTATTTGCATTTTGAAAAAGCTAACCAGTTATTACTGATGCACACCTATATTAGTAATCACTGACAAAGTCTTTCTCCGACAAGTTGTTTTTGCCATAACAACTTTTGCAAAAACACTTCTCCTTCTCCCAATGCAAGATGCCATTGCTTTTAACTCAATAAACAAAGTGTTGAGTTACTCCTGAGCCCTTAAAATCAGGGCAAGTTCCTTCAACCCTTCTACAAAGGATCTACAAGAGATGGAAAAAGTGTCTGTGTGTGTTTAACTTTACATTTATTACGCTTATAAATGTTTTCCCTTTACATTAGAGCTATCCAACAGAACTTACTGTGCTGACAGAAATGTTTTATATCCGTGCTTTCCCATAGGGTAATCACTAGCCACGTGTGGCTACTGAGCACAGGTGCAACTAAGTAACTGAATTTTTAATTCTATTTATTTTTCATTCCTTTAAATTTGAAGAGCCGCATGTGGCTAGTGGCCTCCATACTACAGAGCACAGCTCTAGATGAACTCCGCCAGCTCATAACCTTCCTAACACCTGGCTATTTGGGTCCTTGTTTCATTAACTCACTCAGTAAACATTCCCTGGCAGCAACCACAAACCTGACATGTGCTAGGCACTGAGGATACAACAGTGAACAAATATTAAAATACACAGGCTTGTGTGTTACTTTCTGGTCTCTTTAAAATGATCACAGTCATTTGACCAACTGCTTCCTCTAAGAACACTGGGTTAAATGTGTTCTTCAAAATTATTGGAAACAAGAATGGCAGTTTGAGAAAACGATACAGTTGAGTGCAGTTCAAAGGAATGGAGAATACAAAGTTTGTATGAGAAGAGAAAAGTGAACTCATGATAATTTTCTAGAAGGGCAACAAAATCTCATTAATAAAACAACTAGTTTGGAAGTTATTTCCAAGTTAAAATGCCATGGGGGGTACCAGTTACCAGTTGTCATGGAGGAGATTCCAGTTAATGGAGACCCCACGTGTGTCAAAGTAGAATTGCACTCCACAGGGTTTTCAGTGGCTCATGTTTTAGAAGTACCATATATATATATGTATATATGTGTATATATATATATATATATATATATATATATATATGTATATATATATATATATATATATATATATATACACACACACACACACATACACACACACACATATACAGCATATAATGCACCCACATAATATGTTCACACATATAATGCACATAGTACACACAGGAAACTAGCATATGAGGGGGTTGCATAGTTTGCAAAATAAGAAAAAAAGGTATAAAACACATGCTATTTGCGCAAAAACAAGACAGATTGCCACACCTTTCTTCCAAAGTACTGGGCTTACTCAAACCCTGAAACTTCATTTAGCCAACAAGTACACTAACCATTTGCACCACCAGGCACTCTGTCATAGGGTTGTTGTTGCTGTTAGGTGTCAGTGAATTGGTTCCAACTCATAGTGATCCTATGTACAACAGAGCAAAACACTGCCTGGTCCAATGCCATCTTCACAATTGTTGCTATGTTTAAGACCATTATTGCTCCCACTATGTCAATCCATCTTGTTGATTCCTCTTTTCTGCTGACTCTCTACTTTACCAAGCATGATGTCCTTCTCCAGGGACTGGTCTTCCCTCATAACATGTCCGAAGTACGTGAGATGAAGTTTCACTATCGTCGCTTCCAAGGAGCATTCCAGCTGTATTACTTCCAAGACAGATTTGTTTGTTCTTCAGGCAGTCCACGGTATATTTGATATTCTTTACCAACACCATTATCCAAATACATCTATTCTCCTTTGGTCTTCCTTATTCATTGTCCAGCTTTCCCATGCATATAAAGCAACTGAAAGTCCATGGCTTGGGTCAAGCACACCTTAATCCTCAAAGTGACATCTTTGTTCTTTAACTCTTTCAAGAAGTCTTTTGCCCATTGCTTGATTTCTTGGCTGCTACTTCCACGGGCATTGATTGTGGATCCAAGTAAAATGAAATCCTTGTCAACTTCTATCTCTTCATCATCATGTTGCTTATAAGGAATTTCAGCTAGAACCCATTAACAATTCCCACTGGAGATGGCATTAGAAGAAAAGTCAAATTCATGAGTGGAAAATGTACTTTTAAATAGCTGTAACAAATACTTTAACTATTTGATAAAAGCTCTGAAGAGATCGAAAATAAAAAGTTTGATAAAACTTATTTACACTAGGTAAGACAGACAGGATCCAGAGAGCTGAATCAGCATCACCCAGCTAGTAAATGAAGAAACATAGGTCAGACCCTAACTACTATTCCCACACTTTCTCCACTACACCATGCAGGGAGCTCAGGCAGGCCATTCTGTATCAGCAAGCAGCTTCTGAGAGACTGGATGCTGTAGCTGCTGAGCAAAGCCTCAGGACGGGTCAAACCCCTAAGAACTGAACTCTAGTCAATGACAAATGGTACTAGAAATGATGAGAATCGAGTATCTAGGTAGAGGGTATGTGTCAACAGACAGGGCTGTTAGAATTGCTACATTTGGTTAAATATTATTAATTAAACCCAAAACCAAGATCATTCATCAGCAACCTTACCTAGTTCTGGAGGCAGAACGGTCAGGCGATTTCCCTGAATGTGGAGCTCCTTAAGCTGAGTAAGCTCCCCAGTTTCCTTAGGCAGTGAGATCAGGTCATTATCCCTAAGGCTGAGCTAAATACAAGAAAACAAGGAGTTGTCAAAACAATTTTCACATAAAGAGACGCTTGACAGAAAACTCTTTCCTCATCCATGCCCTCTCTTCTTTTAAGGCCCAATCCTTGCAATTTATTTACAAGTGTCTGTAGATAAACAGAAACAGTATCAGGAGCAGCGGTTTACTCCTGCAAAACAAACCTTACTCCTTCTCAAATTGACTTGATTCTACTCCTACAAGAGCTGTAAGAGTGAATTGATTTTCTAAGAATTTAGATAAATTACTTACTATCTGCAACTTTGTGAGCTTCCCAATATCTGGTGGCAGGATTTCAAAATCGTTGTCACTTAGATAGAGTGCACGCAAGGTGGCTGCAAATTAAACAGCAATATATAAACAAAGTGGCATGGAACCCAAGCATTTGAGGTCTGATCAATACGAGGGAGTCAGCTTTGATTAATAACCCTGCCTTGGTGAAAAGCCTGTGACATACCTAGGGCTCACAATAATAACAAGCAGGTCAAACTTAGATTTACTGGCTTATTGTATGGCTGGTGTGTTCAGGAAAACATCCATATCCAAAAGGACTGACACAATTAACAACTGCGGGCACCAGCATTTCTTGGCACAGAGTTTCCATATGCTTTCAGAAAACATGGTTACTTTTCTCTGTTATTTCCAATTCACATTTATTTCTCCATTTGCATTCAAAATAAAACAAAGGAAATCACTTTCACTTGTATCAATTTCTAGCACAAAAGGGCTGCTTAATGTACACAAAACTAGACTAAAAAGATAAAAACCAAGCAAAGCTTTCCAGTGACAGAAGCATAATCCCAGCTCACCATTTCCTATCCTACTAACTGCCATTGTTGGTTTTCATAGTTTCCACTACAAAAATAAATGAAAACAAAGGACCTACAATAACAGGGAGTTAATAGACTAAACTATAACTTAAGCAGAATCTCACTAAGCAGAAATTTTGTTCACAACATTACACAATGATAACAAGAACCCAAACTACTGAAGGCAAGGTCCTACAGCATCTTCTCATCATCAACCAAAAAGGAGGGATATAATTAAATGTTTTCTATATAGTTTGTTTTCAGGTGTCTAATTACATTGCAATATTTTAAATCTGACACAACTTTATGTTGATATATGTAACAAAAACAATTTCCTCAACCAGAAATCAGGGTATGTGGTCCAAGAAAAAATTTTAGAGTGGGTAGAACTGGTCTCATAAGCTTGAGACAGCCTGGGGGAGACAGTGTATATAAGTGAGAAACTGAAATCACAGAGACTGGTTCAGAAAATTCAGAATCTCAGAATGTCATCGATGTCACTATTTGGAGAACTAGAACAGTTAGTTAAGGGAAGCAACATTTTCTTAAATCCTTCTGGAAAATGTGTTCCCAAAAAATCAGTTTCACCTAATTTTTAAGAGCATCTTCAGCATGAAATTTGTTCACATATGAAAGGAGAAAGCATATTCATTTGCTACTAACAATTTCTTAATGTATGGTCATACACTGGGCAAAACTATTTCAATAAGAATTGTGTTTTTTGTTTAAAAAAAAAAAGACAAAACAAGAATTCTGGCTGAAAAATTTAAAAGTTTGGCTAGCATTTTATTAATGGGTATGTTTTTATAAATAATTGACTAGAATATCTTTGGACAAATGTCCTACAAAAAGTTAATAGCAACACAGACAGAAGTAATTCTTTGGCACACTCTTGAAAAGAACCTTAAATTTCTTAGCTAAATGTGAGGCTTGACCTCATTTAGGTACATAATCTCTATTACAAAGTTAATACGATATTGCTAGGTCCACTTCAGCCCAATGGTGTCAGATAACTATCTATCAAACATATATACTGCTGAGCTATGAAGAAATATTCAAAAGGAGTCTGTGAGAAAAAAAAAAATACATATATCCAATAATTTCTCTTGGAGTTTGGGCCCCGGCAAATAAATTTTACTTTGAGAACACAAAGTACCATTTTAAGGAGATTTATAGAATTAAAAGTTTCTTACTAAGGTAGAAGAAGTTTCCTGGAAGAGAATTTTCATTCAAGTTGTTGTAAGTCAAGTCAAGGACCTCAAGAGCTGGTAGAGAGCCAAATCCTCGAGGCAAAGTGTTTAACCTATTCATGCTGTGGTTGGGGAAAAAGAAAATCCAAGACGTCACACTCAAAACCTATGTTTATACACAATACTTAGATCACCTCTGTATCACAGGCCTAAGCAACACATATAAGAGGCTGAAAGCTCAAAGAAGTGTCAATGTTCTATAAGAAATTTCTGCTATTTTAATCAGCATAATAATTTTACTTCAAAACCTAATTCAACATTAAACATTCAAACATTCAGTTCAAACATTAGAAAATTTCTTAGTCATTTACTCCAAAGAAAAAGCTTAGTCACTGTTTTACATAGAAACTTAAGTTATCACAAAATGCCTGTCCTAGAAAAAAACATCAACACAGTGATGATAATACCTCAAAATATACATACTAAGCTTTGTAATTTCTGGGGTCCTGTCTTTTCTTTCATGTATTCCTCCCAACAGAAAGAAAATAATCACTTTTTTAATTCTGCAACTACCAGCATTTAATTATTATCACAAACGAAATCCAAGAGAAATTTTGTTTTCTCCTGTCATTTATTATTTTCTTCAAGACTCTTATTTTTCTTAATATAGTTCCCTTTGAGGATACTGAGAAACTGACTAAAAAAAAAAAAAGAAAAGAAAACCACAAACTTTAATACAGATTGACCGATACTGAAAGGCGAAAAGAAGTATGACACTAAAATAATTCTATTCATCAATCCTTCCCCATGTTAGACGCCATCCACATCACAACTACCCAACAGGCCTCATAAGAAATAGCTAACAGCAAAGGAGGAAAACAATGGAAGAAAGTGGATTTCCACCTTTGACGGGCTACAAAAGTCCTAGGCGTATTTTATGCTTGGCAAAGAAACCTCCCATTTACTGTGACGGTAACACCAAAAGATTATTTTCTACAAATTCACAATTTGTGACGTGCATTTATGTCAAGTATTTCACTTGGCTCACTAAAACTATTTTGCAATATAGACAGATTAAAGCTTATAATTAGGTCTATAATGATGAGAGGAAGAAACAGGCTCAACGAGGTGGAATAACAAGGATGGCTGACTCGACTGACGATGGCAACAGGATGCCAAAGACAGCCAAGTACCTCACTAAGACCTGACTACCCTACACTTGTGGGTTCCAAGACATGAATTCTGAGTAAACTGAAAGAAAAATTAGAGAGAGTAAGAAAAGGACAGACGCATACATCAGGGGCTTCTTTCCTTGCATATCGCTCTAACTTAGCCATTGTTAAAAATTATCAGCAAGTCAAAGTGCTTTTTCTCCAAACACAGAAAAATACTTATGAAATGTAAAAGTTAGGTAATCCATGGTTGTTAGACTTCCTTAGAGGGCTTCTCACCTAAGGACAGAGTCCCCGTCAAATTTGTGGCCTAGAGCAAGCCTTGAGACTTTCCACCTCCTGGTGGCAAGAATTTGCCCAAATTGGAGGTTTACTTTATCTTCGCTTCATTTACCAATGCATCCAACCTGTGAAGAACACACAAAAACCCACCTAAAGTTGGCAGCAGAAAGAGTGGGCAGAGGGGAGGCCTCTAATGGTTAAATGTTCAACTGCTAACCAAAAAGGCTCTGAGAGAGAAAAGACCTGGCAATCTGTTGGCATAAAGATTACAGCCTAGGAAACCCTGTGCAGCAATTCCACTCTGTCACATGGGGAAGAGATAAGAGATATAAGCAGCAATCGATGGCACACAAGAACACATCAACAGAGGCTTCGGAAGGTCTCGCAGGGGGGCTACTGATAACCCCAGCTACAAAACATGCAAGGAACTTCAGAGTCGGCTATCTCTCCAGACACCAGCCCATAGTGATCCGGCAGCATCTCTCTCCACAGAATGAAGGGTGTGATGTGCTGGTGGCCCCACAAAGCCAGGTGTTAACAATCATCTACGTGTGTGGGACTTCTCAGAGTCTCCTCCTGAGAATGCTAGAAGTTTCCATGAGGGGTTACAGGAGCTCTAGTAGCATAGTGCCTAAGGCACTTGACTGCTAAGCAGAAGGCTCACGGTTCAAACCCACCAGCCACTCCTCAGAAGGAAGATTGGGTAATCTACTTCCATATTGACACCACCATGACAACCCAAGGAGGGATTACTATGAGTCGGGGCTGACTCAACAGTACATAAAAACAACAACATGATGGGTTATAGTTGGGGTAAAAGAACAGAGTTCTAAAATCTGAAATAGCTAGGTTAGAAGTCCAACTCCAGCACCTCTCAGCTACGTGACCTTGGGAAAGTTATCCCGCCTCTCTGAGGCCCAACTTCCTCAGAACAACAGCACCTTCACTGCAGAACTGCTGTGAAGATGACAGAGAAAACATCTGAAGCACTTAACTTAATTTGTGGTTCATAGCAGGGTCCTCCAGAAGCAATGGCTCTAACGGCAATTAGTTTTCAAGAGGTTTGATAGAGATTTTGACTCGACCCCAAACAAGCAAGTTTACCTTGTTGTTGTTGTTATGTGCCGTAGATTCAGACCTGACTCATAGCGGCCCCTCCTTGGGTTTCCATGTTGGTATCACTACGGAAGTAGATTGCCCAACCTTCCTTCCAAGGAGTAGCTGGTGGGTTTGAACCACCAGCCTTCTGGTTAGCAGTCAAGTGCCTTAGGCACTATGCTATCAGAATTCCTAAGTTTACCTTAGGAGAAAATAATATTTGGATGACCAGAACACTATTTAGTTTTCTATCTGCACCCATCAGTTTAATCTGTCATTTTAGATCTTTAAAGATAAAGCTGCTTACCGCTCAACTGTGCCAAATAATATCAATTATTTTGTTTGCATATGAATGCTGCCCACATGCCTAAAAGAAATGGGAAAACGCATACCTATGATGGAGAAATTTTTAAAACTAGATAGTCTACGGCCACTCAGCACTTTATCTTCTTCTCTTCTTCAAAAGCCATGAGAAGGCCTGTACTAACACTTTCCTTTTGGAGTTTTTTTTTTTTTTTTCCCCTGGAATTCCTCTTAGGCTACTTTCACTTCAACAAAACCTTCTTGGCTATAGTCAGTCATTTTTCTTGCCTCCACAGTGATCGACTCACCCACTTGGCAAAGAACAAAAGTTTCAATTTCAAATCTGTAAACTCTCAATACCGTGCGCTTCAGGAAAACTTCTAAATGCTTATGATATGAGCTCTAGCATCTCACTAGGTCGAAGATGGTTCTGGTTGCATGTGCTGAGTGTTTGGATAATGGATACATGTGGCATTACTGCTAGGCTTTATGATCTCCTACATGTGTATTTTTATGCTGCTGCTTTGGATTCTAAGGAGCTCTGCTGGTACAGTGCCTAAGGCATTTGGCTGCTAACCATAAGGTTGGCAGTTCAAATCCACCAGCTGCTCTGTGTGAGGAAGATGAGCAATTTACTTACGTAAAGACTTACGCCTTGGAAACCCAATGGGGTCATTATGAGTTGGAATAGAGTCGATGGCAGTGGGTTTTGTGTGCTTTGGATTCTAAGGAGTCTTAACTTGCCTTAAACAAGGTTGTGCATGTACAATTCTTTATGCCATTCAAGGAAGGAAGCATCTTCTATTGAAACCCACCTATCTCTTTCTATGTATAATCTTATTTATTTTATTGGTGTTGTTGAGAATATATATAGCAAAATACTCACCAATTCAAGGATTTCTACAATTATCATTTAATGACATTGATTATGTTCTTTGAGATGTATACTCTAGCACCCTCACTGGCTGCCCTGACCTCTGGTTGTACTCCCTCCAAACTCTCCTCCACACTCATCTTTTAAACAAAACTCTGACCTTTTCTTAAACTCATTACTCTACTGTGCAAATTCTTCAACGGTCAAAATCAGATCTCCTTTATTTGACTCACAGGATTCTTCATCAGAACTTTTGATGAGGGCTTCAACCTGGTTCAGTCCAGTTTGATCCTCTGCTGAAAATATGGATTTCCACTCCAGGTACACTGAATCAGAATCCACAATTTAACAAGATCCCCAGGTGATCTGGGAGTGTATAAGAATCATTGGGATTCTTGTTAAAATGTAGATTCCGATGTAATATATCTAGGGTGGAAATGAGTGGCTCCAAGTCCTGCTGTAGAAGCTCTGGTAGTGTAGTGCCCAAGGCACTTGACCACTAACCAGAAGGCTGGTAGTTCAAACCTACCAGCCACTCCTCGGAAGGAAAGTTGGGTAATCTACTTCTGTAGTGATATCACCTCGGAAACCCAAGGAGGGGCTGCCATGAGCTAGGTCCAACTCGATGGCACATAACAACAACAACAACAAGCCCTACTGAAGACTTAGGTATTTCTTGCCTTCCTGCTCCTACAGCTATCCTATGATCTCCATCACATCAGGAACCCACCTGTACTGTTCTGCTGCCTCACAACACCCTGCAACCCACTCCATGATTGGAACTCCTTAGGGGCAGACACTCTGTGTTTTACTTTTGCATGCTCAACACAGCAGGGTCCCTGATATAACTAGGCATTTCTTTCATCAAATAAACAAAGTAAAACAATGAGGATGATAATAACAGTTAATACTTATATATTGCTTATTATAAGTGCCAGGTACTGTTCTAGCATTATAAATACATTGTTGCTATAATTAGGTTGTTTATTTTTAATACTGTTCAGCCAACTGTGACTCACAGCAACCTCATGTGACAGAATAGAATTGCCCATAGGGTTTTCTTGGATGTAATTTTTATAGGCTGAGCAAATAATCTGAGAGGCTAGATTATATGAAAAAGAGCGTGGCATCAGGATTGGAGGCAGATTCTTTAACAATTTGCGATACACGGACAACACAACTTTGTTTCCTGAAAGTGAAGATGACTTGAAGCACTTACTGATGAAGATTAAAGACTACACTCTGCAGTATGGATTACATGTCAACATAAAGAAAATGAAAATCCTCACAACTGGACCAATAAGCAGCATTGTGATAAATAAAGATTGAAGTTGCCAAAGATTTCACATTACTTGGTTCCACAATCAACACCAATGGAAGCAGCAGTCAAGACATCAGATGACATACTACACTGAGCCAATCTGCTGCAAAAGATCTCTTTAAAGTGCTGAAGAACAAAAATGTCTGTTGGAAGACTGAGGTGCGCTAACCCAAGCCACAGTATTTTCAATAGCCTCATATGCATGCGACAGCTGGACAATCAATAAGGAAGGCCAAACAAGAGTTGATGTTTTTGAGTTGTGGTGTTGGTGACGAATACTGAAAGGACCATGGACTGACAGAAAAACAAACAAATCTGTCCTGGAAGAAGTGCAGGTGGAATGCTCCTTGGAAGCGATAATGGCCAGACTTCATCTCACTTATTTTGGTTATGTTGACAGACAGGAACATTCCCTGGAAAAGGATATCATACTTGGTAAAGGGGAGGGTTATCAAAAAAGGCAAAGGCCTTCACTGAGATACACTGACACAGTGGCCGCTGTGATGGGCTCAGGTATAGCAGGGATCGTGAGGCTGGCACAGGACTGGGCAGTGTTTCATTTGGTTGTACACAGGGTCGCTATGAGTTGGAGCCAGCCAACTCAACAGTACCTAACAACAACAAGCTAAGCATCTTTACAGGAGCAGATTGCCGGGCCTTTCTCCCGCAGAGCTGCTGGGCGCACTGGAACCCTAATCTTTTGTTAGCAGCCAAGCACTTCATTGTTGCTCCACTAGAATGCCTTACACACACATAAAAATATTCCTATATAACTAAGAAAATTAATATTTATATTAAAGAAGTTATATACATATATGTACATGTATGTCTATTATTTTTTTAATTTGCTCATATGCTTTTTAAATGAACTATAAATTATATATTTATATTATAAATATATAAACTGTATATTATACATATAACACTCTTAATAAATACATGAACAAATTAACAGAAAATAATAAATACATGCAGCTTTGGTTTCTTTCTTACATACAAATTAAGCATCAGGACTTAATAACCTTCAAAACACAAGTATCAGTATGGGATCCTTTCTTCCTTTGCTCTGCCAGATGGACACATAGTCTCCAAACCTACAGGGGCAAAAAAATCCATCTGATCTAAAATGATGTTTCCCCCGCCTTTAAACTCTACTTCCCTTAGACATTAGGAAGAAGAATGCTTACGGATCTTAAAAAAGATTGTCAACCAGGAGTGAATCTCACAAGAAAGTGTCCAACCAAACTCCTTATTGGAAGAATGAACTAATAGTCATTCCATGAATGAAATATTTTTTTCATATTGCTTCATATGAAATTGATAAATACCTGGCCAGCTTTTATTGCCACTCCATGTAAATCACTAACTTAACTAGAACTTTAAATGGCTATAATTTAGTGAAGGAGCTCTGGCAGCACAGTGGCTAAAGCACTTGACTGCTAACCAGAAGGCTGGCAGTTCAAACCCACCAGCCACTCCTCGGAAGGAAGGTTGGGCAATCCTACTTCCGTAGTGATACTGCCTCGGAAACCCAAGGAGGGGTCGCTATGAGTCGGGGCCGAATCGACGGCACATAACAACAACAACAACAACATAATTTAGTGACTATATTGCTTTACATGTTACAGTTTGAACTAATAGCTACAACAATGAAGATGAAATTCAAAGCTCAAATCAAAGTTGCCAGTGGCATTTGTGGTATATGATGCAGAAAACACACAGAGCCAAGGAAGTGTGATTCTCTCCTCCACTCAGCACTAACTTGAGAGGCTATGAGCTCCACGGCACTTAACCTCTCAGAAATGGCTTGGCTTCCTCTCTATAAAATGGAAGCCCTAATGTCTGCCCTCCCTACCTCACAATTGTAAAGAGGGTCAGATGCTGGCAAAATGACTTTGAAAACTGTAAAACAATATACAAAGACAAGGAATTATATCATTCACTGCTCCTTGGCTCTGCAAACTCAGCTGAATCAACATTCCTCTCTTCACCTTTGTATAAAGAAAGGCAGAGGATTATAACCCCGTTACTACATAAAAGGATTGCTAGAATTAATGAAGATGCTTTGGAAATAATTTGTAATTTGTAATACAGTGCAAAAAAAATCAACCATATTATAATAACTAGCCTCAACAGACACCCCTATAGACAGTAATGCTATACAAGTTAAGTCCCTTCTTGGTCAATATAACTGAAATAAAATTTTATTGGAAACAAAATACAGTAAAAAGAACTTTCTAATTGTGCCAACAATTAACTTCTCAATTAGCTCTCAAAATAATATGTACTATGCAGGCTAATGAAAGGATATATTAAAACAATAAAGCTTTTCCTAATATCTAAAGCACAAGCAGAAATTAGAAATTAGCTCCTTCTATGCAATGATCTAAGGAGCTTTGGTCGAGTAGCAGGTAAGGTATTTGGCTGCTAACTAGAAGGCTGGTGGTTCAAACCCATCAGCTGCTCTGCAGGAGGAAGATGAGGCACAATCTACTTCCCTCAAGAGTTACAGCCTCGGAAACCCAATAGGGGCCATTATGAATTGAAATCGATTCGATGGTTGAGGGCTATGCAATGATGTAAAGGCCATCCATTGCCCACATACTCATAAGCTCCCTCCTCCCTTTCAATCTCTAGCTCTCTTAGTTTCCTGTCCCACAATACTCACCCAAGGTTCAGGTGTTTAAGTTTTTGGAGGCTGCTGATCTGCGTAGGTAGCTCCTCAATTTGGTTATTAAAAAAGTTAAGCACTTCCAAGTTCTTCAGTTCTGCTATGTTTGGTGGCACAGCTAGGGAAACAAAATTGCTGAGCGTGAATACAGAAATCTCACTTTGAGGAAGGAATGCCAGCAGCACATTTTTGCTGTTGATCTTTCAATGAACTCCAACATGATTATGTAATTCACATTTATGTCTCATTAATTTGTTGTAAGTTTTTTTCTTAGGTAGTAACTCACCCAAAAGTACAAGTGGAAGTGTTTCTTCTTGTAAGATGAGACAACTGCTTGGCAGTATTTGTACCAAATGGGTGATGATGATGAGGGAAGTGGGAAATAATAAAGGGCAAATGAGAAATTCTGGGCCATAAACAGGTTATAAGTGGATATGATAAACACATACACTTTTAACTGTCATATAATGTCCAGCAAGTGCTATAGTTTCCTTTCTTTTTCTTTCCTGATATCATCACCAGAAGAAAGAGAGCAAACCCAGACCCCTCTCTGAGTGATGAGACATTCATCAAGCTGTTTAAATAATCTGAAGAGCTGTTGTCTTAGTGCTGTTATAACAGAAATACCACAAGTGGGTGGTTTCAACAAACAGAAGTTTATTTTCTCACAGTTTAGGAGGCTAGAAGTCTGAATTCAGGACACTGGCTCTAGGGGAAGCCTTTCTCTGTCAGCTGTGAGGGAACATCCATGTCTCTGAATTTCTGCTCCTGGGTGATCTTCACGTGGCTTGGCATCTCTGTTCACCCATCTCTGCTTCCTTCACATGGTTGCACAATCTCTTTTACATCTCAAAAGAAACTGATTTAAGACAAACCCTGTAACGAATCCTGTCTCATTAGCATAACAAAGACAACCCATCCCCAAATGGGATTATGACCAAGGGCATAGAATTTACAACACGTTTTTTGGGGAGGGGGAGCACAATTGAATCCATACCAGTTGGCCTTTCAACATTTCACTCACTGCAACAAACTCACTGCCATGGTGTGGATTCTGACTCATAGCGAACCCCATGGGTTTCCAAGGCTGTAGATCTTTACAGAAGCGGATTGCCTCATCTTCCTTCTGCAGAGCGGCTGGTGCAACATTGCACTACATCACAATAATTTGAGGCTTAAGTGATGAAATCTTCAACCTAGATAGTTTCTGATATTGGCCTCTGGAGTGATGCACTTTGATTGACACACGCAGATTACATCAGATTAGCAACAGATCAATGCACTGTTGTTATATAGAAATATGAAAAAACAACTCAATAGCATGATATGAATACTAGTGTCAAGATCAAAGGTTACAATAAATGACCAGGGACCCGGGAGCTTCCTCTTTCCCTAGAGCATATACTTGTATGTTGTTGTTGTTGTTATGCGCGTTGAGTCAGACCTGACTCATAGCGACCCCTCCTCGGGTTTCCGAGGCGATATCACCATGGAAGTAGATTGCCCAACCTTCCTTCCAAGAAGCCAAAGGCATCTTTACTGCAAAAGCACTAACTCTAAACTGGTAGCAAAAAGGCTTTTAGTAGACTGTAATTCTTCTATCTCATCTGTAGATTAAGTTTTTCTACAAACACTTGTTATTGGCTATGAGTTTTGGTTCATGTATACTCTGATACCAAGACTAATCAGATGACCTGGTGCTGTTCAAGCCTTATCTCTGAAATGGGCAGCAGAACCTTTGCATAAAACCACTACAAAGGTGTATATAAAACTCGAAACATGCCTCTAAAATATTTAAGCATACAGCAGTTCCAACAACTCCAATTTATAAGCCCCGGTGGAAATAAGCTCAAAGAGGACAAGAACACTGTTCTCTAGAGTTCTGAGTCATAATTTTCAGTTTTATGAAATGTCTCGTGTATCTCTGACCTGGCTTCTTTTTGAGGGAAGGCTTGGTAAAAAAGACGGGAAATGCTTTTATTGGAAGGTGCTATGAAGAACTAGGCACTTTGAACTAAGATAAGATGGGGGCAGCAGTCCAGATGGAAGGTGACCATGAGCTGGATTAGGTACTGAAGGGGATAGTTGTGGTGACTCAATGAGATTAATAAGGCAATCGGGAACTACCTCCCGAAACTGCACTCTCGGACAGCATTATGAATGCTAAGAGGTTGACATGTACAATTTGGCTGCAGAAGCACATTTTTGGGTGTGTAGTGGTGCAACAGTTAACTGCTTGCCTCGTAACCAAAAGGCTGACGGTAGGAATCCACCCAGTGGCTCCTCAGGAGAAAAACCTGGTGATCTGCTCCCATAAAAATTACAGTCTAGAAAACCCTACAGGGCAGTTCTATTCTGTCACATGGGGTCACTGTAAGTCAGAACTGACTCAATGGCACTCAATAATAGTCAATGACACATATTTGTGCAATTGGATGGTATTTACTTTTTTGCAAATGATCACAAAGAAAACCACCAGCCTATGCCAGCTGAGTTGCTGGACGTCATCTAACCTGATCTCTCATCAGATCAGCAAGTGTGTGGAGGGCAACTGTACAAATAACTAAGCCACGGCCCCAAAGACCTAATGCATTCCCTCTGCATAACCTCCAGCCACCACTAAGCTTTCTTGCACTGCATTCATCCGATTAGTCTGAAGAGCAATAAAGAAAGTTAGTGAAACCAGGAGAAAATGATGATCTCAATTTAGCCACAAACCAAGAATAATGCAGCCAGAATTACTGCCACCTTCCCAAAGTTACTTTGCCAATGCAATTAAATGCTGGTCTGAAGGTATCGCCTTTTTGACAGGATGAGAGATTATTTCACTCTCTTTGCTACATGCCTCCAATTTAAAACCACAAATTATGCTAAATGTGATTTAGGGCTTTGTTTTGTGGACACAAACAATAACCCCACATTCAATTTACTAAACCTCTTCTAGCCTTTGGTGTGCATGTGATTTTTTTTGTTGAAGACTCCATTCAAGTTGGAGGAAAAAATTACACAGCTAATATTCTCCCAAACTACAGCCACCCCACCCCCCACCGGCTAGCCATGGTGAAATAAAAGGAAATGAACATTTGGAGCTGAATAGATGGAAAACATTCATTCTTTCAATCAATATTTAGACAACAGTTAGAATATGCACAATGCTATATTCTCAGCACCCACCATTACAATACTTTTGAAATAAAGTAAGAGAGGCTTCCTATTTAAAGAAAATAAGTTACAAAAGAAGGGGTGAAGTCAGTCACAAAAGGACAAATATTGTATGATTCCATTTATAAGCATTATTTAGAATAGTGAAGTGTACACATATCTAATTAGTAGTTACTGGGCGTCGGTGGGGGGCCAAGGCAAAGGGGGATTCATTCCTTAGAAGACACTGAGCTTATGTTTTGAGTAATCGAAAAATCCAGAAATGGATAATGGTGATGGTTGCACAACATGATAAATACAACTAATGTCATTGAATTGTACATGCGAAAAATGTTGAAATGGCAAATGTTTTATTACATGTATAGGTACCGTAATAAAAGAAAATTAAACAAAAAAGTCAATAAATTGAAACAGTTCTCCAACCAAAACCAAACTCATTGCCATCAAGTTGAATCCAACTCACAGTGATCTCTCCTTGGGTTTCTAAGGCAGTATCACTATGGAAATAGATTGCCCAATCTTCCTTTTGAGGAGTGCCTGGTGGGTTTGAACCACCAGCCTTCTGGTTAGCAGTCAAATGATTGGGCATTACGTTACCACAGCCCCCTGAAACCGTTCTAGTGCTAGAAAAACAGATAAACTAAGACTAATGAAACTGTCCATGAAAAATAACCAGTTAATAATATGAGTTATGTTAAGTCTTAACAACACCCTATACATACGTGGCATGAATAGTTTTAGCTATCTGGAAGGTAACAGCAATATGTCACTAGTCAAAACATTCTGATGGAATTTTTAAAGATACCTACGTGACACCACTCCTCGGAAGGAAGGTTGGGCAATCTACTTCCGTAGTGATACTGCCTCAGAAACCCAAGGAGGGGTCACTATGAGTTGGGTCCGACTCAACAGCACATAACAACAACAACGTGACACAGCAGTTAGAAAAAGTATTTTACGATATAAATAGTGAGCACCAACAAGATTTCTTTTTATGTCTTTGTAGCATTCGTTTTTCATCACCTGTCCAGCTCTGACAGTTATCTCAGATGTGCACAAGTGGTTGAGAAGCAAGCCAAGAGCAAGTGGTTGAGAGGCAAGCCAAAAGCTGAGGGGACAGCGAATGGTCTGGTGGACAAGGCACCCTAGCCTGGTCTTTTTGGGGCCTGATATAGGCCCACTGTCATTCGGCCTTAAACCCATTGAGGGCCCTTATTCAACTCACAACCTGAGTCTCATTTTCCCATATTTAAAATGGGAAGACTGGACTAAGTTTTCTTCTATCCAGTTTGAATGTTCTGTGATTCTAAGAAGAGATGAGTTACTAAAATCAGTGGTATGGATTTAAATAACCCAACAAATAGAGCCCTCAATTAGGAAGCTCAGTCACATAACTCACTGCTGTCGAGTGGGATGCGACTCATAGCGACCCCTCCTTGGGTTTCCGAGGCAGAGCTGCTCAGTCACATAGAACTTTGCTTATGACAAAGAATTCACCATTGTTTTCTTTTTTTTTTTAAATTGTGATTTGGGTGAAGGTTTACAGAGCAAATTCACTTTCCATACAGCGGTTCACATACTTTGTCTCATGACATTGACCACAGTTTACCACAATGCAATAGCTCCCCTCCCACTTCCTCCCCATAGTTACCTCTTCCCTGTGTCCATCCCTCCATGCACTCCTACCCCCTGAGATGTCTCCCTGTGCATAAGCAGCCCTTATTTCTCCCATGATTGTTCTCTCCAAGGAGTGTATCTACTTGAGGTAAATGTTCAACTCATATGCCTGTCTTTTGTTTGGCTGGAAACCACAGATGTGGGTTCAATTCCACATCTGAAGGGCAGCTAGGGGCCATAGTCTCAGAGGTTCCACCAGGCTCTATCGGACCAGCAAATCTGGTCCTCCCCCTTTTTTTTTTTCTCCAAATGATTTTGAGTTTGGTTCCACATTGTTCTCCCTCTCTATCAAGGATCTCCTACATAGATCCCCTTCCAAGTTCACCACTGTTTCTTGTCTGACCAATGACAGTTGCTTTCATTTTGACATGTCAGTTGCTAGATTTGGGGAAAAGGTCCCTCAAGACTTTCAGGTGTCCCCTGACTCCTCAATATCACATTCTGCTCTAGCCACAAGATCAGATATGACTGCTGGACACTCCTATCATCTGGTGTGTAGGAAAAGTCAAGAAGGACGTGGTCACATCACCCCCAAAATCTACGCCTCGTGAGTGGTCTCAAAGTACTATCTGGGATTTGTGACAATTCAGACTAAAAAACCCAGCTTATGACCTATTTAAGTCCTCTGCAATCCAAGAAGATGAACGTTAGTCAAGGTTGTTGTTTATCCACTAACCCTGTGCTGGCCAAGACTCAGTGATCAGTCACTACATACTTTCTAGCTAGGTCCACAGTAAGAATCCAAAAAAATCTGAGGGGCTCAGAGATGGGAGTCAGAAGGGCTGATATGATCGATCCCCCACATTGTTGTTCTTATTGTTGTTGTCGGCTGCTATCGAGTTAGTCTAATTCCTGGAGCTCACATATACAACAGAACAAAATGCTGTCCAGTCTTGCACCACCTTCATGATCATGGGCATGCTCTACTACTCACTATTGTGGCCACCAGCCACTCCTTGGAAGGAAGATGAGGCAAACTACTTCTGCAGTGATACTGCCTTGGAAACCCAAGGAGGGGTCGCTATGAGTTGAAATCATCTCGACAGCATATTATAACAACTGTGTATTTTGAGTGTTTTCCAACTTAGGGCTCCTCTTCCAGCACTGCATCAGACAATACTCTCTTGTGATCCATAGGGGTTTTTATTGGCTAATTTTCAGAAATAGATCACCAGGCTTTTCTTTCTAGTGTGTCTGGAAGCTCCACTTAAACCTGTCCACCATGGGTGATCCTGCTGGTATTTGAAATACTGGTGGCATAACTTCCATTATGAAAGCCTGTACAATACTATGAACTGGTAGAAGGTGATGGCATCTCTAACCTTAGCATCTCTTCAAAAAGCTCCTTCAGGCAGGAAGCCTCAGAATACTCCACTCAGGAGACATACTGAATGGACCAGAGATTCCACTGTAACAAAAAACCTTTAACCAAGGCTCTATTTCTGAGTGGCAGCTGTATTACTGCTATTAAGTCAAGCCATTTTCGGCTCATAGTGCCCCCACATGACAGAGCAGAAATGCTCCAGAGGGTTTTCTCAGCTATAACCGTTATAGAAGCAGATCACCAGGTCCTGCCATGGAGCCACTGGATGGGTTCAAACTGCCAACCTTTCATTTAGTCGTTTAACTGTTTAGCACTTAACCGTTGACACCAGCAGGGCTTTTTGAGTAATAGCTTTACTCCTTCCAAAAGGACATGTATCTATCATCATCAGTTATATTCACAACAAGCTATCAGGTGCTACATAGTTGAAGAACATTCACAAATTCAATGATGATACCCCCAAAAACATACTTCCCCCAACTAGCTAGCCACAGCCTCTTCTTCCCAAGAGAACTAAAATAAACTGCTGTTATCGAAATTAGAACTTTACCCTAGCATGATTTTGTTATTTGATATAAAATTAATAACAATCACAACCAATAACTTTTATTTTTGAAAAAAGTATTTTTGGAGTTTCTCTGCATAAGAACAGAAGGGAACGCTCTAGGGCTGAGCTGCCAATGTGCAGCCACTAGCCACATGTGGCTATTGAAATATAAACCTAAATTTAATTAAACCTACAATTGCTTAGTTGCACTGACCACATTTCAAGAGCTCAATAGCTGCAATACTGTATTGGACAGTGTATTGGACAGTACAGGTAAACTGCATTTCCGTCACTACACAAATTGCTGTAAGACAGTGCTGCTTGAGCGCACTGATTCTCATACCTTACAGTGCACCAGGATTACCAGAGGGGGCTTGTTAAAACACATTTTGGTGCAGTTTCTGATTCAATAGGTCTAGAATGGGGCCCAAAACTTTACATCTCCAAGAAGTTCCCAGGGGAAGCTGAAATTGCTGCTGTAGACACCATATTTTGGTTCAAAGAACTTCTAATTCCTTGGTGACTTCAAAATCATTAAATCCAAATACATACATCCCCTACCCCGAACAACAATGCTGATAAGATTAAAATAATCAATCTTATCCAAAGTAAGATTCTTCTTTCACCTCAGTGGTAGTCCCTGGGTGCAAATGGTTAAAGTGGTCAGCTACCAACCAAAAGGTGGTGGCTTTTGTCTACCCAGCCATGCCTCAGAAGGAAGTCCTGGTTATCTATTTCCACAAAATCAGCCACTGAACACTCTACAGAGCACAGTTCTACTTTGACAACCAGGGGGTCGCCATGAGTTGGCATGAACCCCACAGCAACTGGTTTTGGCCACTACTCAGTGAGCTCCTGAGAGTGAGGATTAATAAAAAGTGAAAAATAAAATCACAACGAAGATTCTAAGTGGCTAACAACTCATGACCTTGCGCTACAATCAAACCATTTCTAGTCAACCTGTACATCCCTACACAGAGTAAATTTAAAAGATTTTTGTGGTGAATTCAGTATGGACTAGTCTGGATAACATTAGAGGGAAAAACACACTGAACTTCCTTTAAAAAAAAAAAAAAAAAGAGAGAGAAAGAGAAAGAAAATCAGTTGCTATGGAGTCAATTCAACTAACAGTGACCCTACACATGCAGCACAGGGCTGTTCCATAGCGTTATCAAGGCTGTGACCTTTCAAAAACAATTGCCAGGCCTTTTTTCCAAGGTGTCTCTAAATGGGTTTGAACTGTCCAACCTTCTGCTTAGTGCAGTTGAGTGTTTAACTGTTTGTGCCATTCAGGACTCCTTCAACTCCATAGCCCATCAGAGCTAAGACATTTAGCAGCAATTTCACCATGACCAAGTGTAGTCATGTGATGAAATGGTACTTGCTAGACCTCTGGCCTTCAAAACACTGAGGCCTAAGTGCAGAATGCCAGGTGGCAGAAGCAACACAGACAGACCAGCTTGCATGAAGCAGATCCAGGGGCTTTCTGAGCAAAAGCATTCTCATGGTCCTTGAGGCAAAGAAACCAAACTGCAGAGAGTGACAACTCTAGGAACAGCAGGCACCACATAAAACATAAGGACAGGAGCTCTGCATGTGTGCAGCCTACAGAGGGTCGGTGGGTCATGAATTGGTCTTTAGAGCCATATGGTTAGCACAAGCAGCCAGGTCCTCTTCAGATACAAAAGGGTAGAAGGAGACCACACTCCATGTTAACACCCACACGTGCCAGGAAGCCAGAAGCTGCTCTGAACACATGTAGGTTGTCATCATAAACACAGGCATGGAATCAGGAGGAAAGTTCAACCCACCACCACCAAACTTCCAAGAAGTTAGAGCTACACTCTAACTATTTTTGCAGAAGCACCAAGGCTGTTAACAGCTCTGTAGAGTGGCACTGAACTAGGGCATGGAAGTCAGGTGACCCTGCCCTCACGGCTCCTTAAAAAAAAGGTGATTAATGCTTTGGTCATTGGCTCCTTTACTGAAACCAGTGATGGACTAAAAACCTCCACAATCCATCCAAGAGGGAGTCTTAGAGTAGGAACTTAAGGAGAAACAACTGCTCAAGGCTGGGGTCTCACCCAGTGAGAGTTGCTGTTGGTATGTGCCGAGGAGTCAGACTCAACTCATAGAGACCCCTCCTTGGGTTTCCGAAGCAGTATCACTACAGAAGTAGATTGCCCAACCTTCTCTCTGAGGAGAGGCTGGTGGGTTTGAATCACCAGCCTTCTGGTTAGCAGTCAAGTGCCGTAGGCACTACGCTACCAGAGCTCCTGCGTAAGACTAGTATAGACATACCAAAACCAAAGCCACTGCCATTGAGCCAATTCCAACTCATAGCAAACCAACAAGACAGAGTAGAACTGCTCCACGGGGTTTCCAATGCTGTAAATCATCTTTCTCCTGTTGGGCGGCTGTTAGGTTTGAACTGCCAACCTTTTGGTTAGCAGCCAAATGCCTTAATCACTTTAACTCCAGAGCTCCGTAGTATATGACATGTGGAGAGAAGTAACCAGCTTCAACAATCTAAACCAAAATAGAAAATGCAGTCTTGGATGCCACTTTAACAATAATTTGTAAGTTATCAGAAGTGCTCCCACGGTAAACCTGTAGTCATTATAGAAAGAAGAATAATGAAATCATGTTTGTCATTGGTACCACTTACTGAGGACTTGTCACATGCTGACTGTGCTAAGCTCCTGGCATGCTGGTTCTTGTTCTTCAAATAAACAGCTACCCCATTTTAGAGATGTGAAAGTGACACTGAGGGATGCTGAGACAGGTACATGAATTCCTCTTGGGCACAGAGTGAGAAAGTGACGGAACCATGCCTGGAGCACAGGTCCATCTTTCAAGCTTCAGAGTCTGGATTTGTCCACTATTTTGTGCACCCAATGGAAGAGTTTTAAAGAGTTCTTCTTCCTCTAAGATTAAAACATTCAAATTCCAGTTCCATGGGGGAAAAAAATAAGAGTTTTAAGTAACAACTCATGAGAAGATTGTATCTCCAGAAAACATTTATATGTCTCAAGAAAAATGTAAGACATATAAGCAAGCAGAGTTCAATGGCTTTGTACTATAGCCCAACTTATGACATATCCAAGTTAGAACAAACTACACTTATGACCATTTTGGATCTGTATATTTTTGTACATCTTATCATTAGTAATATGTACTACATACAATGTTGCCGCACGTAATTTGCTTATGTTACCATTCTCAGATGTTACTGGCAGATGTTCAATTTTATGATTTACGGTTCAAAACACTGCTGTATAGATTTCATTTTCTAAACCAAATCAGGGGCTTCAGTTGCTTGAAAACATGGACCCAAACACTGATCACTTTGCTAAAGTCAATATGGAAATTCAGAGAGCTGCGAAATGTTACTGCAAAATATATGGATAAAAAAAGTAAAAGCCCATACAGACAACTCTCACTAATTTTCTAACTAGAAATGCCATCCCCATTCCCAGGGATAATCCAGATGATCCAGACCTTTCACAAGTGGAGTTATTACTACAACTGACAAAATGCCAATGCCATACAACTCGTCTTGATCATCGGAACACATTTTTATGATTTTTCATACTTTTTAATGTATGTATTAAAACATATCTGTAATTTATATGTTTCCAACCATCAAAGGCAAATAAAGATTTGATTTATAAATATCCTGAAAATAAAAGGCAATAATAATTAAAACTAAAAAAAAAAAAAAAAAAGAGGTATGCAACTTACTGCAGAACTTACTTATGACAGAGTCATTGGAACAAAACACCACAGTAAGTGCGGACTACTTGTGTTTAGTTTCATTGCATAGTATTTCTTGATCCAAAATTCAGAATGCTATCTTGTCACAAGGTTGGTAAAAAAGAAGAAACTATTAACATTTAGATGCCAAAACAGCCAGGTTGTCAACTTCAAATTAAAGCAAGAAGCACATTTCATCTAACTGGCATTAAGTATAAGTACTGATGAAATCTATCAAGAATTTACTCACTCATTCACTCCATAAATATTTATTGAGTGCCTATAATGTTCCATTTGACTGCTAACCAAAAGGCTGGTGGTTCAAACCCACCAGCTACTCCTTAGAAGGAAGAATGAGCAATCTGCTTCTGTAGAGATACCGCCTCAGAAACCCAAGAAGGGGTCGCTGTGAGTTGAATCGACTCGGCAAGAGAGTTTGGTTTTGGTTTATAATGTGCCAGGAGTGCCTGCATGGTACAAATCGTTAACAAGCTTGGCTGTTAAAATATAAAATTGGCCACTGCTTTAATGATAATGCAAAACATGTGTGTGTGTGAATACACACACACACACACGCACGCACGCACGCGCGCGCGTATGTTTAAATTAAGGAGCCCTGAACCAAAAAAAAAAATCAAACTCACTGCCATCAAGTTGATCCTGACTCATAGCAACCCCCTTTGGGTTTCCAGGGCAGTAAATCTTTATAGAAGTTGATTGCCCAGTCTTCCTTCCATGGAGTGGCTGGTAGGTTTGAACTACCAACCTTCTGGTTAACAATCAAATGCCTTAGGGACTATGCCACCAGACCTCGTTTTGGTACAATAAGGTACAAAAGGTTGGTGGTCAGAAGCCACCAACTGCTGCATGGGAGACGATACCTGGCGATCTGCTCTCATAAAGATTATAGTTTAGAAAACCCTATGGGGCAGTTCTACTCTGTTGCTACAGGGTTGCTATGAATCAGAACTGACTCAATGGCACACAACAACAACATACTTAAATTATCAAGGAGATTAATATGACTATAACAGGGAAAAAAGAAGAAGAGTAATAGGTGGGACAAATTACGTGTGGCTTTGCAGACCCCATAAGGACTTTTTGGTTGTGACTCTAAGGAGAGGAGAAACCACAGGAGTGACCTTTGTGAGAACTGATATGACCTGGTGTAAGTTTTAAAGGATTCCCCTAGCTGCTGTGTTACAGATTGTGAGTGTAAGTCTGTGTGTATGTTTTGGAGGGAAGGGGTGCCAGATCAAGGGGCTCAAGGGCAGAGGAAGGAAGATCAAATAATCTAAGCAAGAAATAAGGTGGCTTGGAAAGGAGTGGTAAAGATGGAGTTGGTTAGAAGTGGTTACATTCTGGATAAGTTCTAAAAGTAAAGTGAACATCATTTGGTGGTAAGTAAGATGTGGGAAAGGTACCTTGGTAGAATCAAGTCAACAGCAATGGGCTTTGGTAAGATGTGGCGAGAAGTCCTGAAAGTGCAATGGTTAAGTGCTCAGCTGCAAGCTGAAAGGTTTGTGGTTGGAACCCATCCAGCATCTCCACAGGAAAAAGACCTAGTGATCTGTTCCCTAAAGAGTACAGCCTAGGAAACCCTATGAAGTAGACCTACTCTGTCACACAGGATTGCTATGAGTCAAAAACAGACCCTATGGCACCTGAGAACAGCAGCAAGCTGTGGGAAGGAAGAGAAACAAAAGTCAAAGGATGACTCCAAGGTCCAAGGAGGACCATGATGCATTTTCTGAGATGGGAAGACTACAGGAAAGGACCACTGGCCAGTGTAGAGGTGAGCATCAGGGGTTCTCTTCTGAACATAGTAGGTTTGGGATGCCTTTCCGACATTTAAATCAGAGCAGTGAGGGGAGAGATACTGCGATGTAGTAAATTATATGGTATGGCTTTTCTAGCCATAGTCTTTGTAATTCCCACTGGATTACTGGGTGGGACCATGCAATTTAAGCTCCTGATTGTTAAAGTCATCTACCTGGGGTATTTCTGTTGGTGCAGCATGAAGTAATCTTCTGGGAAAGGTCACTCTGTCAGGTGTGTAGAACTCTGATGTTGGGATTGGTTGGTTTTTGTCTCTCTGCCAGGCTCAAAATAAGCCCTCCTAGAGGCAGAAAGAGTCTCTTAATGCTGGCTGAGAGAGCCGTGCTGCTGAGAGACAGCAGCAGTGGAACCAAGAGGCATGAGACAGAGAGGTAGGCTTACCTAGCCCACAGAGGCAGAGGCCAGGCTAAGAGGTACATCTAAGAGCACAGCAGAGGGGAGGCTGTCCTGACTGAAGAATTGTATCCTGAGCATGCTCCTGAATTGAACTGTAGCTTGTTGCTTCCCTAATAAACCCATAATATGTGAGTTAGTTCTATGTGGCCACTGCAGCAAATTACTAAACCCAAAGGAGAGGTGGTAGGTGCCGGGTGGTGTCAAGGTTGGCAAGACTTGCGGGTGGCGGCATGTCTGGCTTAACAAGAACCGGCCTTGGGCGCTGATGGTGATTCTGTCTTCCTCTTGCATAGTTAGAGGAGGTCAAAAGACGCCACCTCCTTTAGCAGGTACCAACTATAGAAGCAAAACTGGGAATCACTGGTCCAGGTAGTATGTAAAACCATGAGACTGGATGCGCTTATTCAGACAGTGAACAATGATAGGAGTAGAAATGGTCTGAAGACAGAGCCTAAGGCACCCTAAGGTTTAGAGGTCAGGGGACTAAGGTAGAATCAGGCAGGAAGTCTGAGAAGTGAGAACAGAGATATAAAACAAAAACTAAGTGTGTGGTGTCCTAGACACCAAGAAAGTGTTCCAAAAATAGGAAGGGATCAACTGTATCAAACACTGCTAAGAATGCTGAATCAAAGAAGTCTGTCTCAGAACTGACCACTGGACTGGGCAATGTACAGGTTATTGTTGCCCATGATAAGAATGTTGTTAGTAGAGTTATGGGGGACAAAAGCCTGACAAGAGTGTGGTGAAGAGAACACAAGAAAAGAAAATGTGGAGTGGTGAAAACAGACAACTCCAGGAAGAGTTCTGCTATGAAGAGGAGCAGAAAAATGAGGGAGTAGCTGGACAGGAATGTGGATTTAAGGAAAGGTGGTTGAAAGATGAAAGACTGCAACATGGTTTTATTCAGATAAGAATGATCCAGAAGAGCAGGTAAATTGCTGGCACAGAAGAAAGGGGATGAGATCTACTATGTAAGTGGCATGGTTGACTTCAGATAGCAGTATAGACTTCCCGGTGCTGCAGATGGTCTGCACTCAACTGCTAATTGAAAGGTTGGCTGTTTGAGTCCACCTAGTGGCAACACAGAAGAAAGGCCTGGAGATTTACTTCTGTAAGATTACAGCCATTGAAAACACTATAGACAGCACAGTTCTACTTTGAAACATGTGGGTCACCATGAGTTGGAATTAGATTAATGATAACCATTTACAAAAT
>NW_006921622.1:1551096-1581026 GCF_000298275.1 Orycteropus afer afer
ATGTCCACCAAAAAAAAAAAAAAAACCCAACCTCACTGCCATCAAGTTTGCTCCGACTCACAGTAACCCTTCCTTGGGTTTCTGAAGCGGTATCTCTACAGAAATAGATTGTCCAGTGTTCCCTCCAAGGAATGGCTGGTGGGTTTGAACCTCCAGCCTTCTTGTTAGCAGTCAAATGCCTTAGGCACTATGCTACCAGAGCTCCACAGTAGTAAGACTGAAGACAGCATATATGGATATAGGTGCACTCAGTATAAATGTAATTGTGGGAGAGCGTTTCTGACTGCTTCCATATTCTCAAAGAAGCAGGAAACAAGTCGGGGTGGGAAGGGGATGTTGGAGGTTTGGGTAGAGAGAAAAGGGTGAAATAGTTGTCCAAGAGAGTCAATACAGCAGGACAGCCAGGAAGCACTCAGGCTCACTAGAGGTTAGTAGTCACAAATTTAAAGAGAAACTGATCATTTTGTTGTACGTTTTACTCACATCACATTCAGCTGCCCTGATGGGAGTAGTAAAGAGTTTGCTTGTAGAGAATGTGGAGAGAGAGAGAAGCAAGGGAGCTAAGAATGAAAGCAAATGAATGGTGGATGGAATTCAAGCTGGCAATGAAGAAAGTAAAGACAAACAGAGAGCAAGATAACAGGGAGCAAGATGCAAGTCAGAGATGAACAGGAAGAACGGCATTTAGGTCCCAGTGGGATCACAGAACTGTTGGAGTCAGGGCACCATGGAAATAAGCTGGATGGCAGGAGAGGGAGAAAGCAAGGGGGTGCTTAACACACAGAAGATGGATGGGCCACAAACCAAAAAAAAAAAAAAACTCACTACCATAGAGTCAATTCCAACTCATAGCAACAACCCTCATTGGGTTTCCAAGGCTACAAATCTCTACAGAAGCAGACTGCCTCATCTTTCCTCCCCAGAGTGTCTGGTGGATTCAAACCACCAACCTTTTGGTTAGTAGCCAAATGCCTTAACCACTATACCACCAGAGCTCCTGGCCCAGGATATTACAAAAATGAATGGGTCAAGTTGGATAGGGGTCCAGAACTGTGAGAAGACATGCCATTGAGTCACTTCCCACAAAGTCTACATTTCCAAAAATTGAAACAAGTATGGTAGTGGAGAGTGTCAGTCAACCAAATACTAAGGTCTTCAAGGAATGAGAGGGAACAACCCTGAAGTTTATGAGTGACTGTAATAAGGATGAGGCAGGGGTGGCAGAGGAATAAAAAATACCAACAAATGGTAGTGAGTTACATGGTAAATTTTTATTGAAGGGGTAGAAAAATGACATTGCTTATTCAGAAAAGGACAGAACCCAAACTCATAGTATTGCTTTCTTGACTACTCCAAGTTTCCAGTTTACCCACAATTGAAAATATCCTACTGAGGGACTATCTATGCCCAGTGAGGAAATACCTAAAAAATAAGTTGCCACTGAGTTGATTTCAACTATTATTCTGCATACAGGGAATCTCCAAGAACTGGAATTGACTCAACAGCCACTAACAACAACAGGAACATTACTAGAAGCAAAAGAACACATGAAAATGAGTGAGATTGTTCTGTACATGTGGTGGGGAGAAATGACCAGTAAGAAATGATAAAAGCAAGTTATTTCTTGGCCTCAATATTTGATTCATATGGTATTGGATAAGAACTCCCTCCCTTAGGCCTGAATGAAGCAAGGTGGGTTCGAACCCACCAATCACCCCGCTGGAGAAAGATGAGGCAGTCTGCTTCCATAAAGATTTACAGCCTTGGAAACCCTATGGGGCAGTTCTACTCTGTCCTATACGGTAGCTATGAGTTAGAATCAACTTGATGACAGTGGGTTTGGTTTGGTTTGATTTATAGCCTAGACAATCTCATGGGGCAATTTTACTATTGTTACACGGGGTCATCAGGAGTCAAAAGTCAACTCGACAATACCAAACAATAGCAACAAAATATAAATTATGACTTGGAGTGTCCCAGGTCAAAGTAAAAGCATAGCTCTTTTTTAAATCTTTGGCCCCAGTAGCTAGAAAACATGAGTCTATTCATACCACAGAGCTGATGTCTAGACTAATTATATAGATGCCAATTCTTTCAGCAAATTAGGAATCATAGTCTTGAATGTCATTTTAATGATAATGTGTATAGAACAATCTCTTCAGTCTAGCATATAAATAATTACACTCTTCAGAATTTTTATATGCAAAAAAGGTCATTTGTACTTATAATGATTAATTACCTTTGTTTTCTGGCCAAAACACACAAGGTGGATAATGAAGTAATTATAACTTATCATAAGAATTTGAAGTTCAAAAGTAAACTAATGATAACAAGCTTTACAGATTTTTATGGGATTTTCCCCAACGCAGCCATTAAAATGGTGAATTACAGTAGTTAGAGGTTATTTAAAAACATAAAGTTTATGAGACCATGAAGCAAATTCTCATTTAAAAGGATCTACATGTTCCTCAAGGTAAAAATAAAATAGCTAAATATCTAAGCATCTACCTCAGTAAGAGCCAGCATGCCCCAAACATTCTTAGTTTTATAAATGACAATGGCAATGTTACTTTCAGTTAATCAACACATATTTACCGAGCACCCCCACCCAGAAATATGCACTTAATGTATCCTATTATGAGTCTCTTTAGAATTCTGTAAATTAAGTAATTTTCATAACCAAAAATATCCCTGGCTTAATTCACTGCAAAAACAACATGCCTGCTTTTTCAGCAGCAATGAAAATTATTAATTATACAAAAAATTAGGAAAAAAGTCACAAGCAAGCAATAAAGAAGATTTTACAACATAAAGCCAAACATGCAAAAACATATGTCCTTGATGAGACCTGTGGGCACAGTGGTTAAGGGCTCAGATGCTAACCGAAAGGTTGGTGGTTCCAACTCACCAGCCACTCTGTGGGAGAATGAGGAGGCAGGCAGTCTGCTTCCATAACGATTTCCAGCCCGGGAGAGTCTATGGGGCCATTCTATTGTATCCTATAGGGCCGCCATAGGATTGCTAAGAGCTGGAAACGATGCAATGCCAATGGATTTTCCAACGGAATTTTCAACAGAGCTGCGAAAAGTATGTATGCGTAGCCAAACAAATCTCCTAAAACGCTGACAAGCATGGATTTCTTCTCCTGTGAGGCTGCAACAATTAGGCAATGTCTGAATGTTGTATTAACTTCCAGAGAAAACCAAGTTGTTCATGCAGTCTTCAGGAGTGCTTACAAATCCTGAATTCTTTTAAGAACACACTTTTTAAGTTACACTCTAGTCCTAATGTGCTACACTGCTAGCAAAGCAATATATCAATAAATAGCTTTAATTTAGGAGCTGGGCCAGAGAAGAGGCACTAAGAGGGAAGGAACTGCCATTCAGTGGCCTGGGGGAGAAGTAAAATACAGGGAAGGGAAAGGAAAGGACAGAAACTCTTCTAGGAAAATGCCTAAGAAGTTGCAAAACCCTGGAGAAGAGTGAGAAGGAAAAGAACAAGAACAAACAAAAATAAACTTAAATAAATCACTGAAGAGAACAAACTCAGAGTTATAAAAGCAGCCACCCAGGCTGACAAGACAGGTGTTGGTGTAAGTGTAGATGAACATATAGATACAGACGTGGTAGATACATCTCCAATACTCAATTACTAACATTAAGAGGGGGACAATAAGCAAAATCAAATTCATATATATACATACACAAAAAACATTCTTTGCTAATAGTTTCTATCTTCTTTACCATTAAGAATTACTTTAGCAAGAGGCTACACTGGGTTGCCTCTCTTATGTTAAGGTGCTGATGCTGGTGTTGTTGTTACATGCCGTCGAGTCGGACCTGACCCATAGCGACCCCTCCTTGGGTTTCCGAGGCGGTATCACTACGGAAGTAGATTGCCCAACCTTCCTTCCGAGGAGTGGCTGGTGGGTTTTAACCTCCAGCCTTCTGCTTAGCAGTCAAGTGTCTTGGGACTACGCTACCAGAGCTCCTAAGGTGCTGAGGAACTAGGTTAATTGTATGAGGAAGAAAGAAAAGACACCCAGGGCTGGAAAAAATCCAAAGTAGCGTGAATAATCCCCCTGTAATTATTTAACACCTATGCCTTTTAACCATGAGAAGTCTTCTTGCTTGTCTATTTAAACAAGTTAAGTATCCAGGGCTATGTAAATGCTTTGCCCACGGAGCTTACTTTGACGTTTAAGCTGCACATATACATCACTTGTAAAAGCAGCATGGAAAATGGAAAGTGCAGAGGCTAGGAAACCATGTGGAAAGCTGCACCACCTTCTAGGTTTGGTTACTTAGCCACTTTAAGCCTGTTTCTTCCACCTGATACAGAGTTGCTGTTGTTAGGTGGCACTGAGTCACTTTTGACTCATAGTGCAACCCCACATGTGACAGAGTAGAGAACTGCCCTACAGTGTTTTCTATACTGTAATCTTTAAGGAAGCAGATTGACAAGTCTTTCTCCTACAGAGCTGCTGTGTGGGTTTGAACCCCCAACCTCTCAGTTAGCAGCTGAGGGCTTAACCCTAATCGTTGTGCCACCAGGGGTCCGTTGACAGTCTTTTTTCTTCCCTTCCTTTCACACTGAAGTTATTATGCCTATAGAGTTTTGTCCTTTGTAGTCTAGTAGGCTGAAGTGTGCCTTTATTTTCCACACTGCACTGGAGCTGGAGGGAAAGGAAAAGACTCCATGGAGAAAATGACACTTCATCTAAACTTTCTGAAGAATGAGCAAGGTTTGGAGAAAGGAGTGCTTCAGGTAAGAGAAGAATCAGGCGATTCATTAGAGACTGTAAAAACAGGGGTGAAAAGAGGTAAAGAAACAGAAAAACATTCATTTTTTAAAAAAAAGGGTGGGTTCCATTTGGAAATATCAGAAAATGAGGTTGTAGAGTTTGTTAACTAGTAGTCAATCTTAATTATCTAATTGACAAAACTGGGGGTTACAAAATTACACATTCTTATTTAACAAAATTTAAATTTAAGCAGATAAGTTATGTTTATGAATATTGTTTTGGATACCTATTGCTGCTCTGACAAGAATATACCACAAATGGGATGGCCGTATCAAACAGGAGTTTATTCTTACAATTTGGAGACTTTAAGTCCAAGTTCAAAGTGCCAGGCTCTAGGGGCTATGTGAAAGCTCCTCAACCTTGGGCTTCAGCTCTGCCTCCTGTTTCCGGCCCATTGGTGCTGGAGGCTTTTCTTCACTCACCTGCTGGCTGCTGAGGCTGACAAGCCCAAGGTTGACAAGTAATAAGGCACAGTCCTGATGTTACCAAACCACATGGCAGGCCATTAATTCAAGCCCATTGAAAGGCCCAAGGTAGGCAGAGCATAGCAGGCTGCTGAACAACGACATGGCTACATGCAGGGTTCAAGCATTCCATAAGCTGGAGACCATTCCCAAAGCTGCTGCTTATATACAGGAAACAGACGACATACCCAAAGCAGCTACTCAGCTGCTCCAATAGATTCCACCATGGAGTTAATTACCAATCTCACCACAGGGAATAACTACATTCAACCGCCTAGCCACTGAACCAGGCCCAGCCAAGTTGACACACAAACTTAACCACCAAAAATAATTTTAAAAGGCTATCAGGAATGAATTTCACATTGCATTAAAAATCATTCTTTTAAAGTTTTATACATATTTCCAGAAACATACACTTCAAGAAATAACATCAGTATACCCATATTGCAAATATACTAGTGTTATCTTTCCCTTACTCTGTGTTGTTGTTGTTTGCCATCGAGTCGGCCCCGACTCATAGCAACCCCTCCTTGGGTTTCCGAGGCAGTATCACTACGGAAGTAGGATTGCCCAACCTTCCTTCCGAGGAGTGGCTGGTGGGTTTGAACCACCAGCCTTCTGGTGAGCAGTCAATTGAAGCTATGTGGACCCCTAAGGAATTAATGGATGAGAACAACAAATCTATCTAAATTATAACTACTGGGTGTATTTTTCTAGGGATCATTCCCACAGCTTTCACCCTATTTTTAAAAATAGTCATTAACCTCAAAAAACTTAAGAAACCGCTCTAAAATAATGTATATACCCAAATATTGCACCTCTCAGAGTATCCACTCCCAATCTTCCTAACATGCACATGCACACACATGTGCACACACATCATCTACACATTATCTAGTGGAGATAGTCAACAGATAACATGTATAAAATTTTGCTATTCATCAATTTTTTTTTGAGAGGCATTCAAGTGAAAATAGTAAAAGATACTCTTTTCAAAAGCAGCCCCCTAAATGTGCCAGTTACGATTTGGAAGATGACTCGCTCATCTGTCCTCAGATTAATTTCTCCAAAGTCCACTGCCATTCTGATATTCTCACAATTAAAACTGTTCCATTTCAAAATAAACTGTGGAAGAATTGACACACTATACTTTAGCTACCTTGCTCTTAGCACAGAGCAGAACCCCAAGAACAGAGATCCTAAAACAGGAACATTTTGGTTGGTGGGGCAGGCTACAAAGGGGCCCAGGCTATTAGCTAAGGGCATGATGCCATCGAGAACAAGGTTTTCTGAATTCACTGACTGGCCATGGACTCTTGGAGTCTTCTATGTGATGATCTCACCTGCTTATTTACCAAAGCCAAAAATAACAATAAGCTCCCAACTGTAGGCAATTTTTCATGGTAACCTAACTACTGGTACCATTAGATAGATACTCTAATGAACAGCTGTCAGACTCAAAAATACTATGTATGTATTTCTCCAAATTCAATCTTGCAAATGATAGCACAGTAACAAACTGATAAATGGGCACTAATTAAAAAAATAAGCTATTGATCAAAGCCTCTATATTATAAATACATTTATACTCTGTTAAAATGCAAACAGCAAGTTGTTTTGATATTGTCACAAGATAAATTCATGACATAGAAATGATTTATTTTGCATATTTTCCTTCATAGTTTAATTTCATACAAACCAGGCACAAGAACTTTTGCATAAGGCATGACAAATAATCTATGAAAGGGAATAACTACAGACTTAGGCACAGCAAGGTCTTAGCAGAATGGTGAAGGTCATTCTCATGAGTTGAGACAGTTAATTTTTCTCATCCAGCCCAACAATCTATTATATCTGCAGAAAAGGCTTTTAATTTATTACATTTTTTTAAAAACTGCCTAATTTTCTTCATGATAATGTCATCTGCATATTTTGAGAATGCAATATTTTCATGAGGAATATGCCATGTAATTAATTTGTGATTAACACTTAAGGTAGGTATCCTAACCATACACACACACACACACACACAATTAAACCCTTAACTTCTAAATATTTAAAACGTTACCTTCAATGAAGAAATTATTGAAATCACTAAGGAAAACATGCCAGCACTTTCTTGTTCACTGTAATTTCTAATTCATACATAAGCTATACTAATAGGAAATAGTCTGCAGAAAATAAACCCTCATTTTACCATAAAACTCAGGTTTACTACCTGCCAAGGCATTTCCGATACATTAAATGACGAGATAGGGTCACAGATAAAACCCGAAACTGCAGACAAAACTGCCAATATCTCAGGAGAACGTTTTACATGACAGTTAAAAGTTCAAAGTATAAAAATAAACAATTGCATTCAGAGGCCCATACCTATGAAAGGGTTATACAGTGGGTGGGCTGCTCAATATGTCTGCAGAGGAAAAAGATATCCTTTGTATTCCTTGGCCAAAATGATGGGTGCCTTAAACCTCAACATGTATGACTCACACATAAAAAATACTGCTAACTCATGTAATGTGCTAGCAATATCTGTGTGTGGGTTTTGCTATTAGAATAAAATTATTTTAAAAAATTAAGGCAAATGTCATGTTAAAAAATTAATGCCCACAGATTATCAATGAGGCAGAACACAGTATTTCATAAAGAATAGTATTCTTCCCAACACAGTGGCATCGAGTAATACAAGAACTAAAGTGTCAATATGCAAAAAAAAAAAAATGCATATTTTTCTGAGTTTTATGCTGTTTGCTTTGTATTTACATCTGAGTAAGGTACATAAAAATTTATACTTTCTTCCATAGGAAAGAACATACATGCCCACTACCAAATACCATATGAGGTCACACAAACTTTCACATTTTAAATTATAAACAGTAAGATGTTTAACTTGAGAAAGTAGCCATAACAAAACTAAAAATATGGTATGTGAAACAGAATGTATAATTTAATTTTAGGAGTAAAACAGAAAAACACCATACCTCCTTATAGAATGATCTATCTTAATCGTGGGAAAACAATACTATGTAAATTGCAATAACAATGTACCCTGTTGTACAGAGCTTAGTATTCTGCAAAATATTTTGTCTGGCAACAAAGTTGGTTTTTAACCTTTAGATACAAGAAATGGGGGGAAAAAATGTATCTCAACAGTGACCTCTAGTGGACAAGTCTTAAAATAGTTGTCTCAAATATGTATATAAATAGTCCTCTTTATCAGTGAAAACAAGTAGAGAAAATATTTACAAAGCTAACCCTCCAAAACATGATCAGATTAAGGAGTAGACTGAGAAAGGTGAAGCCAATGTTGACTCAAAAGGAAGGTAACCACAATGGCAGGACCAGGAGGAAGAGGGAAGAGAGAGCCTGGAAGGCAGCCTTTGGAATAATTTCTACAATCCCATCTTATAGTAACACTGAGGGCGGGTCCATGTGCAGATCATCTCAGACTGCTCAGAATTAACACAACTCATCATCTAATCAATTCACTAATCAACAGGTATTACCTGAGAGCCTATTCATGGACCCTTTTGTGGGGGTAGGATACACAATAGGAGCCCTGGTGGTGCAGCAGTGCAGCTCCTGTCCACTAACCAAAAGGAGGTTGGTTCCAACACACCAGCCCCTCCATGGGAGAGAAGACGTCATGATCTACTCTGGTAAAGATTACAGCCTAGGAAAACCTATACGGCAGATCCACTCTGTCCTATAGGGCCACTATGAGTTGGAACTGACTCAATGGCAATGGGTTTGGATTTCTGTTTGGGGAGGATACACAACAAACCTAAGACAGGGTTCCTAACCTCAAGAATTATAATTGCATGAAGAAAGTGGTGAAATCATTCATCAGTGGGGCCTTAAATATATAAAACTAACTTTAACTGAAAGAGGAACATACCCAGAAACCAAAGAGACCTAGAGAAGCAAAAGGCGTCTTTCTGGGAGAGTGACTCTCAGGGAGAGCTTAGCTGAGCCCAGGAGGGTTTCTGAGTGGAAAAAAGCACCCACTGGTTGGTCCTGAAGCCAGTTTTCCCTACCGACAGATTCCTTAGTGTACCTCAGTAATACCTCTCCCACACATCATTCCTTAACTGTGAAAAGACCCCTATGACTTTATGAAAACAGTAGCAACATCAATTCATGTTAAATTTATACAGACATAAATTTAGAGCGTGCACAATCCAGTGCATTTGAAATGAGCACATGATGAGTAAGAAAAACAAGTGTGCGATAGCTATATCTACTCAAGTTCCTACACCTGTGAAACCAGAAGAACCCATCCTATTCCTACGTGTATCATTTCACCTCAGGCCAGCTATTTCTTGTCTGGCCCCTCCAGTCACTTACCTGCTTCCTTTCACCACCCACTATGGATTTATGTAAGTAGTTACTGGGAAGTGACCATGTGCTCAGCAAGAGGTATTAAAGAAGAATAAGAAATGGTTCCTGCTTTCAAGGAAAGTAAACATCTAGTAGGCATGAAAGAAGAACCCTGAAATGACAGAAGGACAAGGGAGCATTAAATTGGAGTTTGGGGAAGGAGACTTCAAGTGGGCCAAAGTAGTCAGGGCAGCCTTGAGGGAACGATGGGGCGAGAGGGCTGCACGGCTGCTGCTGAGCTGGGGAAGGAGGGAAGGCATACCAAGGATGGGGCACAGGTGAAGAGCAGGGCCACAAACAGGGAAAAAGGATCGATCCATCTTTTTCCAGCAGTATGTGGGGAAGAAAGGCTAGCCGTGGGGTGGAAGGCCAGAGAGGGTAGGTTTGGAAAGTCAGATTCAGAGAGAACTTTTAATCAGGTATGTACAACATTGCAGGCAGATGCACAGGGAAAGTGTGTTAATGAAGGGATGGTCCAGCAGCAGATCCTCACCTTAACTCTGAAACTATTCCCATTGGGCCAGAAAAAACCTCTGCTGGCTTCCCAGGGTAGTACTTGCTCAATCACAGCAAAATAGCGGAATTAAAAGATTCACTTGCTACTCTTGAATGCTCTCCTTGAATGCGACATGGATACGTGTATCAGCCAAGTCTATTCTGGTGAAGCAGTTCCCCGCTGACTACAACAACCCACCAGCACTGCCCTGATCACTCACATTTAAGTTTCAGTACTTTCAGTGTAATAGCAATGAGGGTTTGGGAAACAGTAATTAGCATGACAATTTTGAAATGGTTTTATGAACTACAGAATAGAAAGCTTCAAGAATTTCTGCTCACAAAATCTTGAGGCCTTGTGTGTCCCTGTCATTTCACTCATACTGCACTGAGTTGACCTGTCAATGTCAAAGCCACCAGCAGGGGAAGACCAACATAGCATCTAACTCTTCTGATGTCCTCTGCAGATATTACCAACTTTAGTAAGTGTAGTCAAAGATTGTCCCCAACTCAGAATCCCAGTTTGAGAAACCCAGTCATTCATCACTTAAGTACACAAGTGAAAATGTCAAAGAGCAGTTAATTGGCACTGGAAAAGAAAAAAAACACAAATGCTTTTCCAAGATAAAAGCAGGGCTGAGGGGTTTATCTTTTTGAGTCCCAGTGGTTTTAATGTGGCATTGTCAGCTGGTCCCTATTAAAAACAATGGAAAGTGGAAGACACTGATTACAATAAAAAGTGACAGGAGGGTGTGCTATGCCGCTTGCATTTAATGCATATTTATATTCCCATCAAATGGACATATTTACTATAAACACTTGAGAATCCATAGCAAAGCCATTCATTTAAATGCCAGAAAAATAGTAAAAGATGCTAATTTGACCTTAGTGGAACAGATCGAGTGTCAGTGACACTGTACTCAAAATGGCTTGAAACAGAAGTTACCAAGACGATTAATTAGAGTTTACTGGATTAGGTCAAGAGTGTCTCGAATGGGAAAAAAAATAAAATAGAAGGAAGAAATATGAAGTTTGGATTCTTTCAGAACTGACCATTTTAAAAGCAGACACAAGTTAACTTCATATTTATACTTCTCTAATTTAGTATCATATTATAGCCTTAGAGAAAGAAACTGATACACTGATCCCTGAGATTTCTATCTTTTTGAGTATGTAATAATAACAATAAAACCACACTATTTGAAAGATTGTTTTAAAGGAGAGATGAATTAATAATATAACAGAATAAAGCTTCCTTTGCTCTCTTGTTAACATACAACATATCACTTTAATAATGCTTCAGATTGAAAAATTGTAAGCTTAGCAATTAAGAAGGATGCTTATGAGTTATACGTACAAAGCTTCAGGAACTTTTGCTCACAAAATCTTGGGGCATTTAGGGATCATTCATTGAGGATGACGTCCAACCTTCAAAACAAGCTGCAAATCCCCTCTGAACAGAGATTAGGGTCTCTGTGGACTATATAACCATTTGCTACAAAAACAATGAAAGTAGCAGCCTATTACCTGCTACAGAAATGATCACACGTGAGTTGTAGTCCTCACTTTAGCTTCTGTGGCCACTGGGATTCAAACATGACAATTGTGTCACCGCGTCTTTGCCTTACTAATATGCACTTCTGCTAAAAACAAACTAATCTGCCTGACTCCTGCACACGAGGGGCTCTAACTGCCACTCTTAAGTCTCAATAATCAACAGCTCTGTGACATTGCTCCAAGCTGTATATAATGCACATAAACACATAAATTCACGACACAAATCCCTCAACCTGACGTTCGCTCAATTTCACCGGATCCGGAAAGCTCCCTAACAAATTCTTGCCACATGATTAGAAAATTATTCAAGTCTGCAGGAAATATGGCAACACAAAGAAGATGACAGTCAATTAGAAATGAGAAAGGAGAGTGAGTCCCTGCCATGAAAATCTTTAAAACCACAGCGCGAAGATTAAAATGGCCCATATCATTCAGGGACTATATTGAAAACAGATATTAATTCTACTATATGTTAATCTTATCATGAAATTACCGATGCCCAAGAAGTCGGACTCCAAAATGTGAAAACTGCAGATGTAAATTTACATAATTTATACAATTTTGTAGCCTTTTTCACCCTATTGAGTGAGAAAGGGAAGCATATCCAACAGTTAAATGTTCCCCTTATGAGGATAAAATAGAGATGAAACAAACCCAAAAAACTCATTGCCATCAAGTTAATTCTGACTCCTTGTGACCCTATTGTTGAGCAGAACTGCCCAGAATGGTTTCCAAGGCTGTAAACTTTTACAGAAGCAGACTGCCACATCTTATTCCCATGGACCAGCTGGTGGGTTCAAACCACTGACCTTCTGGTTACCAGCCATGTGCTTAACAACTGCACCACAAGGGCTCCTTATATAGATGAGACAAAGAACTCTTACGCCACTATTTATTTTTTTATAAATTTTTCATGAAACAGGAATCAATGGTACAGTCATTTTAGCCACCATAGAGTTTGCCAGCCCTAAACTGAGCCACTTCCAGAGAAATTAGTCCATTTTCTCTCCTCAGGTTACATACACCAAAATAAACATCCCCCAAAATAGAGCAAAGTACCAAATACTAGAAGATAATATGTTCATGTATCGTAGTGCCTAAGGCACTTGACTGCTAACCAGAAGGCTGGTGGTTCAAACCCACCAGCCACTCCTCGGAAGGAACGTTGGGCAATCTACTTCTGTAGTGATACTGCCTCGGAAACCCAAGGAGGGGTCGCTATGAGTCGGGTCCGACTCGAGGGCAAATAACAATAACAACATCTTACTGCCACCAGAATAAGTTTTACACTTCCATTTGTAATTAGCTTCTTTAAAGCAAACACTACAATCAGCAGTGTTATAAAATTACTATAAAGTCACCGTGTAACAACTCAGAAAGTAAACTTACTTGTTAGCTTGTTATGACTGAGCACCAGTTGGGTGAGATGGGATAGAGAGACTGTAAAAGAAGGAAAAAAAAAAAAAAAATCAGTCAATAAATGGAACCAAATTATACTTCCACACCTATACCGTAAATTGCTAAATTAGTTTCACAGGTTGATGTGTTAAAAATAAAAACAAGGATTCATGTAAGGCTATCTATTATATGTTCAACCAAATTAAGAAAAGTCATGCAATTAGTGGTGCACTTAGCACAGCAAGTTAGAGCTAATGAGATTAATGTCATGGGATCAAACATTACAAAGGCCAGTTAGCTTTGCTTGGCTCCCTGGTCTTTAGGCCTAACCTTAGCAATACATCTCAAATACCTGGCAGACAGAAGAAATGGCCCAGAATGTAGAGAAGAACCAGTTACTTACCTGTGCTTTAAAAAAAAAAAAAAAATCATAAATGCAGAAATATCATCTAAAAGAAGGTTGGTAGCATATCACTTTACCTATGTCCACTGTCAGTATAGAAAGTTTTCTACACTTTATCAGCTGAAAAGAGTAAAATCTCTCCTCAATTTCTCTTAGACATATTTTGGTTGACATTGCAAAGCTCATGTATCTTGCTTGTCAGTTTCAAACATTATCATGGAGATTTAATCTGCTGAACAAGATGAAAGTTGCTAAAATAAGTTTTTCCAACTATCAAGAAAGAAAATGCTCAAAGATCAAAAAATAAAAAAAAGTGGCCTTCCTCCCACTTTGGGTTCTCAATCGTCACTGTGTGGTCAGCATGATATACATGTATTAGTTAAGAAAGATGTAGATTTTTTTCCAATATTATTTCTAAAGAACACCCTGTTAATTCAGTAGTTTTGGGTTGTTAAGTTTTTTCCATAATGGGATATTAAGATAAACATTTTTCTCAAGAAGCTCTGGTGGGGCAGTGCCTAAGGCATTTGACTGCTAACCAGAAGGTTGGTGGGTCAAACCTACCAACCACTCTGTAGAAGGAAGACTGGGCAATCTACTTCTATAAACATTTACTGCCTCAGAAACCCAAAGTGGGTTGCTGTGAGTTGCAATCGACTCAATGGCACCGAGTTTGGTTTTGGGGATTCTTTTCATTATTGCTTGGCCACAACCTTTGTGTTTTGTCTTTTTAAACCAGAACAAACAGAAAATTTCCAGACACAGTACACAAAGACTTCTTCTGCCCCCTGAGCCATCTGAGAATGATGACATGATGCCCCATAAACTTTAGGTATATTTCCTACCAATAATCTCCTACATGACCACAATACAGCCATAATTTTTTTCAAAAAAATTAACATAATACATTATTACCATCTAACCCTCAGATCACATTCAAGTTTTGCCAAATGTCCCAATATTTTATAGAAAAAGGACCCAATTCAGAATCTCAGAATCACATGTTGCGTGTAGGTTTTGGTTTTTTTTTTTTCCCAGACTCCTTTTATCTCAAGGTTTGTTTCTCCTTGATTTTTATGACCTTGACAATTTTGAGGACTGCAGGCTAAATTATTTTATATTATGTCCCTCAGTGTGGATTTTCTTCTGTTTACTCTTGATTACATCAGGTTATGCATCTTTGGCAGAACTGACACAGAAATGCTGTGTTCTTCTCATTGCATTCTATCAGGTGGCACATGATTTCATTTTGTCCCATCCTGATGATGTTTCCCATTGATCATCTAAGTCTGCGTAGCTTCTCCACTCTAAATTCATTCATTTTTCCTTTGTAATTAACAAGTATTTTGTGTGTGTGTGGGAGGGGTGCTTATTTTGACACTATCTAAATATTCTATTCCCCACCAAACTTTGAATTTATTCTTGTATCCCATGGCTCTAAACTAGGGAACTCTCGCTCCCCAGAGGTCATTTGGCAACATGTAGACACATTTTTTACTGTAACAACTATGGTCTGTGGAAAACCTAAAATTTCGTATGTGGCCCACATAGTATTTCTATCGGACAGCACCAGTCTAAAGCAGTGGTATCTAGTAACTAGAGGCCAGCAATGCTGGTAAGTATCCTACAATGTACGGGACAATCACCCACAACAAAGAATCATCCAGTCTACATGTCAACAGTGCTGCTATTGAAAGATCTGGGTTTATTTATTTATAGTTATATGGTCTCTTAATTTCCTATTTTTTTAATGGGTTGTTATCTATCATTACTGTTACTGCTTACAGGGGGACCCATAGAATCCAAGCTAGATTTAAAGGCCAAAGGGAATCCAAGCTGGATTCTATGTCCTTTTAATCTATCCCCACCATTCTGGAACAACAAGATGTTCAAGTTCATCTTATATTTTCTCTGCCACAGCCCTAGAATCAGTCATTTCTCCAGGGAGCTATGGTTCTCTGTTGTGGAAAATGGCATTTAGAAGCCAAAATGTGGGCACTAGCTGTATTCATTGCTAACAGGCATCACTAGTCTTAGGCCCTCTCAATGGACAGAGCTAGACAATACACACACACACACACACACACATATTCATGCATCTATATTGATTTAACTATTTATAGTATTGAAAGCCATAGGTTCATAATGTATCCAATTTCAGTGCAATAACAGGATAAAGTCCAGTTTTTCCCTTTCTGTATTTATAACTCCCGTTTCTACTATTGAGAACTCTGGCTTCTATTATCTTTAAACTATTTATTTATTTAATCAATACCCCTGTAAATAGTTATCTTATGGTTGGATTGAAAAAGCTCTCCACTTATCAACAGTGACACCCAGAAGTCTAATACTGACCTTTGATTAAAATTAGGACAAGTAGGCTTGCTAGAAATTTATAATGGCCTGTTTAAATTTCAGAACACCAGTGGTGGCTCACAGGGCCAGCTTGTTTAAATTCTTTAGAGATAGTGACTTACACTGGTTACACACACCAACTCCATGACCAGCTAGGGCATAAAAGACACTGTTGGAAACTTGCTCAAGCTCTCCTAAAAACAGGATTGCTTGCATATATGTTGATGGTTCATAATCTGGAAACGAAATGTGTCTGGTCCAACAAGAAAGAAACTTGGGAAGCTGCACCAATAAATGTCATGAGCTCTGAGGCTTGCTTGTGCTTTCCTTCTCTGGCTGTACCACAGTCTTTGTGTTTATTAAGTCCTTACACATGAATATACTCTGCAGAATCCTGCTAGTCCTTTCAAATGTCCAACCTGTGTAACCACTGCAGTAACCCTATCTCTTCTCTTCACTTCTACCCTTTCCTCTTACACAGATACTCTTCTCACTCTGCTCAGATTCTGACATCTCGTGCCCAGTCACCTTCCACAGGGACTCGCCCATCCCCTGCTTGGACTCCAATTTCCCATGCTAGGCTAACCCCCACCCTGCAAAGATGTTTACCCTACTGCACTCAGGTTCTGACACATTACTCTAGGCCACCATGCTCCCTCTCACACCCAGAACTATCTATTTTCCTCTGTATCACATAATGGCTTTAGGGCTGAATTATTAGAGAAGGGGGACAAGGAAGACAAAAGGGAAGGACAGCAATGTTTTTGTGGTTTGTAAAAGAATCGCTAGGGTGGCTTCACCATGATGTTTAAGATGACAGATGTCTTAACATGGCAGAGTATTTCACACTTTATTTGTAAGAGTTATGATTTTCCTTTCCTCAAATAAAGCATTCCCCTATCTCTGAGATCTATGGACTTACACGGGGGGGGGGGGGGGGAGTCCCCAAGAGCTCAACTCATGGTCCAAGATGACTGCAGGAACTCAACTTTAGCCAACACGTGTGCCTTGCCATCAAGAGGAAGGAAAGGATAAAAAAGACTTCTTTTAGGAAGCTGCCAAGAAATTGCACACAACACTTCCACTTACAGTGAATTAATACAAATTTATAACATAGTCATGCCTAGCTACAAGGGAGGCTAAAAATCTAGTCTATATCCCAGATGGCCATGTGCACCCTAAAAATTATGGGCTTTATAAGCAAGAATTGGGGAGATTGGTGGTTCAGTGGGAGAATTCTTACCCACTGGTGCGGTAGACCTGGATTCACTTCCCAACCAACAGACCTCATATACAGCCATCACCTGTCTGTCAGGGGAGGCTTGTGTGCTATGATGCTAGACCAGTTTCAGCAGAGTTCCCAGACTAAGACAGACTAGGAAGAAAGGCCTGGTGATCTACTTCTGAAAAATTAGCCAATAAAGACCTCATGGATCACAACGGTCCAATCCATACCAATCATGGAGACCCAGTAGGGCTGGGCAGTGTTTTGCTCCACTGTGCAAGCCGTTGCCATCAATCTGGAGCCAATCCAACATCACCTACCAACAACATTAGCAAGAAAGATGGGGCAAACCCTGACAACTAGCAGTCTCTCACAAGAGCAGACTACTTCATTTAAAAGTTACAGAAATCATTCCTAATTATAAAAAAAAAAAATGATAATCCTCTTGTGTCTCCTTGTCTTAATTTTTTAAAAAATATCATGAGTTGACTAATTAATAAAAAGAAAACTTGCCTTCGCTAAGCTAAAGTTCACAAGGAGAGATTTTATTAGAGAAAACTGGTTATTTTCAATCACTGTATTTGACCTTTCAACAAATATTTAAAGTCCTGTAGAGAAAATGACAAAGACAAAAAATTATCTCTCTCTCTTTTTTCATAAGGGAGAGAAACTCAGTTGTCACTCTCCCTGACCACACCACTGGGGTAATGTTTTCCTTTCTCACTATTGTTACAGAGCTGTAGGTAAGAGGGAGAAAAATAGAGCAGAAAAGAAAAAGTTAATAAAAGATCTTTGAGAAAATATGTAGGGCAACAAAGGACTTCATGCTGGACCTGCTGGGAGGCAGTTAAGTTGGACACAAGCATGAGAAACTCACAAAGCCTGGGACAGGCAAAACCCTAGTAGCAAAAGACATATTTATATTGCCCGCCACTCCCTTCCATTTGTGAATGGCTAGTTCATTGTGAGTTTCCTATGGAAACTGTGCTGTTCAAAAAGAAGGCAGAAATGATCTGCCAAAATAGAATGGACTATTTAAAAGAACAAAAGCAGTCCCAGTCACACACTGGTAAAATGGAAGTGGGCTGTACCCACTGACCTGCCGCCACTGCCTTGCCAACCTTAAACACACTGGTAGAGTTTCACTGTGTTAATAGCGTGCTCTAATGATCCTGCTAACATGAACTGTCAAGAATGAACACACCAGAACAGTGAGAATAAACTGTTATTAAAATTCCTAAAGCAATATTAAATTAAAGCTTTGCCCAGGCATTTTGAAAGTAGACTGTGTTTCAAAAGTCAACTATGGAACTAAGAAAATGTGCTGACAACCATAGTTAAATGTGACAGGACCTTGGTATCATTGTGTCTCTAGCCTCCTTAGAAATGTTATTTGGGTGCCCAGTCTACACTGGAAAAGCAAAATCATTATGAAGATAGAGGAATGGGGTGAATTTGCTGGTGCTGTATATATTGTTGCTTCTCTAGTCAACGAAGTGTTCAAAAGAAATGAGTAGGTTCAATAATTTCACAAGAAAGACAATCAAGGACACACTCAGGCACTTATTGGCTGGATATTTCCTGATCACACTCACAGGGCCAATAGCCTCTACCATTAAGGAATCAATGTCTCCTTAGAAGTAGCATACATCCTGGTGAGCCTGAAGCAGCCTCATTTTATACCTACTGTCATTTTCAAGTAAGTCCTGGTTTGGATGACAAACTACACAGTCACTTTACATGTACCAAAAACCTAAAATTCAAGGCACACAAGGGTCATGGACATAAGAGAAGTCTATCTAAAAGGATGATGGTAGCTCAGGGGGGAAAAAAGATGTTATTTACTGTGGAATGATACTTGCATGTGAAGAAATACTTCAGAGTAACAGGCTACACATACACTGAATTGGCTTTGAAGGACATATGGAAATTGTGGGTTAGGAAAGCCATCCCAAGCTAACTCAAGCAACTAGATGGAAAACTGGGAAGATACAGGACCCTGAGTGGGGCATTTCGTATTTTAATGGAGTGAATTAAGAAAAATCAAAGAGCTAACTAATTCCTAACAACAACAACAACAACAAAAAATATCTAGATAACACATGGAAGCTGATAACACTGTTTAAAATAGGTTCAGGTATTTTTCTTTTTCTCTTCTTCTTTAGCATAAAGTAGGCAACATAAGAAAAATAAAATAAGCATGATAAAATCCACAGCCCCATAAGATGATATTACAGACTTGTTTTCAAAATAACCCACCATATCACAAAGATGTGGCATACTGGAAATTGTTTCCATAGTTTTCAATTTGGCAAATCAGGTAGCAAATGACTCCTTTGGTAGCACTTCAGAGATCGTACAAAGTTCTAGCTCAACAGAATGACATTTATATCCAGAGGAAAAAACAGGGCCAGGATGAGACAAGAGGATGTAAGACTTCAAAACATTCTTTTGATGAAGAACTTGAAAGTTTCTGAAATCGTGTCACAAGGTTAGATGTGCCAGCTTAATTTCAGTAGCCATCTTTGGTTCTAAATGAAAGATTCTGTAATGTTGGTCACAAAAGCAGGACTATGACCACTAGTCTACTGCTAGTCTACTAGTCTGCTGTGTGCATTATGAACAAAAGACATCAGAAACAGTGCCATCATCAGAAGACAAATGGTCTACCATCTTCTGACACCTCTTGTGGTATCAAATATAAGAGATAGGAAGAAAACTCACTTCTTGTTAGCTGTCATCAAGTTGGTCCTGACACATGGTGACCTCACATACAAAGGAACAAAACACTGTCAGATCACTGTGACACAGAGTTTTCACTGGCCAATTTTCAAAAATAAATTATGAAGTCTTTCTTCCTACTTCATCCTAGTCTGAAAGCTCTATTGAAACCTGTTCAACACCACAGCAACACACAAGCCTCCGAGGACGGATGGGTAGCAGCTGTATATCAGATGTACTGGTCAGGAACTGAACCTAGGTTTCTCACATGGGAGGTGAGAATTCTCTACCACTGAGCCACCAATACCCCATGGAAAGACCACTTCTGTTGCTGTTAGATGCCTTTGAATCAGCTCTGATAGGACCTAATATATTAGAGGACAAAGCATTGCTCGATCATGAGCCATCCGCATAATGACTGCTAGGTTTGAGCTCGTAGCTGAAACCAATATGTCAACCCAGAATAACTCCCACCTCCTGGGATATTCAAACAGAGTTATCTTGTTTTACAACTCCAGGGCACATCACTCAAGCTCTGTCCAAGTCTACACATCACTTTGCTCAGGGCAAGGAGGAAGTCATGTTATAGACTCAAAATATTTAATTTGAACTTAAAGTACAGGATGGTGCGGATGGTTTTTCCATTTTTGCTCCCTAGTGAGCAAGAAGGGAGCTCTGGTGGCATAATACCTAAGGCATTTGACTGCTAACCAGAAGGCCAGTGGTTCAAACTCACCAGCCACTCCTCGGAAGGAAAGTTGGGCAATCTGCTTCCGCAGTGATATCACCTCAGAAACCCAAGGAGGGGTCACACTATGAGTCGGATCCAATTTGACAGCAGTGAGTTTTGTTTTGGTTTTTTTTTAGTGAGCAAGAATAGAGACAGCCCTCAACAACCCCGATTCGAGACTCCCTAGGAATGTGGAAGCTTAGTCAGATGTCAGCACCGGGAAGCAAGGCTGACCAATTTGAGTTTTGCATCTTCACAATGAGTGATTAAAATGCCTGCCCATGTCACAAGGTGGAAGTTATTTCACCCTTGGTAGTAGGATGCAGATTCAGCTCTTCTTAACTATGCAGCCTCTGACAATATATTAAAATGAAGACAGACAATAAAATGGTTGATACCAAGATATAATAGAAATACCATATTCACCAACACACAGAGAATCATAAAAATATTCCTTCTGAATATCATTCATAATTTAAAACCTTAAAAAAATCACCATGGTTTGAAAGCTTTTCTTTATTTCATAACTAATTATTGTGGGGAGTTGGGAACTCTTTCCTATTAAGTTTTAAAGTAAATCGACTGAATTCTACTATATACAACAAAGGGCTTACCAACCATAAGAACTCCTTTCATTTAAGAAGAAAGTAGTTTATTACATGACAATTTCACAAATATAATACCTGTTTTTCTATATAAATGGAAAAAGGATAGAGAGCTCACACATGCTGAGTACCCACCCATGTGGTACCTGGGGACTTTGTGTGCAGCAAGACATTTAAATTATTATTGTTAACTGTCATCAAGCCAACTTCTGACTCATGGTAACCGCATGAACACAGGAACAAAATGCTTCTCGGTCCTGTGCCGTGCCCACGATCAGCTGAGGATTAAACTGTTGTGATAGAAAGGGCTTTCACTGGCTGATTTCTGGGAGTAGATGGCCAGGCCCTTCTTCCTACTCTCTGGAAGCTCTGTTCAAACCTGCTCAGTATCACAGCAACACATAAGCCTCCACTGACAGGTGGGTGGTGGCTGCACAGGAGGTGTGTGAGCTAGGACTCAAACTCAGTCTCCTGCGCAGAAGGTGAGAATGCTGCCACCAAACCACCAAAGCCTCATTTGATAGATAAGATACTATATCCAAGGACCATGTTATTAAAAAAATGTGGAGCCCACATCATTCCTGTCCAAATATGCCACTATCTCCTTCAGGAAAAATTGTATTTCTGAAGATGTGTGAAAATTCAAGAGAAAAGTATAATACTTCACCTAGGATATGCACTCATTCATTCCCCTGAGGATTAACTATGATGAGATTAACAAATAATCAGTTGAGTTGACAACTACTTTGCAAATCAGGCACTGTACTTAACTGGTGCAACAAGGAAAGAATATGAAAAAGATATATATGGTTGCTGCCGTCAGTGATTTTACTCTGCAATTATGGGAGAAAGAAAACTGACTGATATAACAGAAGGAGCCCTGGCAGTGTAGTGGTTAAAGAGCTCAGCTACTAACTTTGCAAGGTCAGTCATTTGAACTCACAAGCTGCTCCAGGGGAGAAAGACGAGGCAGTCTGCTTCCTTGAGTATTACAGTCTTGGAAACCCTATGGGACAGTTTTACTCTGTCCTATAGGGTTGCTGTATGGGAGATCTGGCAGCATAGTGCCTAAGGTGTTTGACCCCTAACCAGAAGCCTGGCGGTTCAAACCCACCAGCCACTAATAGGAAGGAAGGCTGGGCAATCTACTTCCGTAATGATACTGCCTCGGAAACCCAAGGACGGGTGACTGAGTCAGAATCAACTCGTTGGCAATGAGTTTGGTTTTGGTTGTCCAGTTGATGCTAACTCATAGGTGCCACGAAAGAGGTAACCTGATTAGAAACTCCCATTTAAAGGAAATCCCAGGAATTTTTTCAGTTTTAGTAAAATCTAACTTTATTCTATACCTACTTTCCCTTCTCCTTTTTTTTTTTTTTTTTTTCTTATGGATTATTTGTATTAACTAATTTATCCAGTATAAATTTATTTTTAAAATATATGTATTTTTTAAAATCATAGTTACAGAATGTCAGAGCCAAAAGGAACACTAGAAATAAAATACCCTAAACGTCTCATTTTACAGATGAGGAAACCATGGCCCAAAGAGGTAAAGATATTGTTTTTCTAAGGCTTCAGAAACCACCAGAATTGAAATTTGAACAGAGCCAAGGGCTTCCAGATTCCAAATCTTGAGCTTATTCTTCCCAAACTGGAGAAATAATATTCACACTTGGAGTGTTCTGTTTAAGACAGTAGAAATTCCTATCATAATAAAAGTACTCTAAACCTGAGTGTAAAAATGCCTTTGTATCTTGAATAAAAGATGACCATTACATAAAGTGACTCAAAGCAAAGCCAAGAATACTTAGTTCTGGCAGCGTGAGACCCGCAGTACAATCTCGTATGATCCTGGGAAAATCCCTGGACCGTTCTGAAGCTCAGATTTCTCATCTTAAAAATGAAAGGCTGAATTAAATTACTTGATTCTATGAAAGAAATAGGAGAGAGAAGAAAAAAATGTATTAATATTTATGTAATGTCTATTACATCAATGCTGTGCTGGGCACTTTACACCCACCCACTACACTCAGGAACATTAAAACAAAATAAGGTAATAACAGCAATAGCAAACATTTATCAAACCCCTAAAACATGGCTGGCACAGTACTACTCATCACAATAACTCTGAAGGCAGCACTATTATTACCCACCTCTATCTTACAAGTCGGGTCTGACTCGACAGCATCTAACAACAATCTTACAGGTGAGAAAATGAGGCACAGAGAGGTTAGGTTACTTCCTCAAGGTTTCAGAGCTGACAAGCAGGGAAAGGATTTTCATTGGCTAATTTTAAAAGAAGTTGGTGGTTCACACCCACCTAGCAGCTCTGCAGGAAAAAGACCCGGCAATCTGTTCCCTTAAAGATTACAACATAGAAAAGACTATGGGGCAGTTCAACACTTTAACTATAAGCTGGGTGTACTGTGAGCTGAAAATTGACTCAATGGCATCTAACAACCACCTTTGGAAAGAGATTTACAGGCCTTTCTCTTTGTGCTCTCTGTCTCAGTCTATGAGCTCCTCTGAAACCTATCCACCACGAGTAGTCCTGCTGCTATTTCAGATACTAGTGACACAGCTTCCAACATCATAGCAACGTGCAAGGCACCACAGCATGACAAATTCAATTCACAGATGGATGGTGGTGTGTCTGACCTAAGCCACGGTATTTTTAATTGTCTCCTATGCATGAGAAAGTTGGATGATGAAAAAGGAAGCCAGGAAAAGAATCAATGCATTCAAATTGTGGTGCTGGCAAAGAATACTGAATGTACCATGGACTGCCAAAAGAATGAACAAACCATCCTTACAAGAAATACAACTAGAAGGTTCCACTGAAGCAAAGATAGCAAGGCTATGACTCTCTTTGGACACATCATTAGGAAAGACCAATCACTAAAAAAAGGACTTCAAGTTTGGTCAAGCAGAAGGCCAGCAAAAAGAAATCCTCAATGAGATGTATTTACACAATAACAGCAACAATGGACTCACGACCCAAGGTCATAAGATAACGCAGAACTAGGCAACATTTGTTCTTTTATACATGAGTTGGAACTCAAGATCAATTAAAAACAACAAGCAGCAGAGATAAAATTTTATATTAATTTCCCTGCGCTGCTATAACAAAGAACCACAAACTAGGTGGTTTGAAATAACAGAAATTTATTCTCTCACAGTTCTGGAGGCTAGAAATCCAAATTCAAGGTGTTAGCAAGGCTATGCTCCCTCCAATGGCTCTAGGCAAAGATTCTTCCTTGTCCCTTCCAGCTTCTGGCAAGAGTACCAGGCATTTCTTGCCTTGTGGCAGCACATTCCACTCTCTGCCTCTGTCATCATATGGTGTTCTTCCCTTTGTCCGCCTCAGTCTGTATCTCTTATCTTTTTATAAGAACACCAGTCATATTGCATTAGGACCCATGCTATACCAGTACAATCTCATTTGCATAGACCCTATTTCCTAATAAGTTCACATTCACCAGTACTGGGGGTTAGGACTTCAACATCTTTTGAGGGGATACAATTCAACCCATAAAAGCCTTTGAAAGCTATTTCCAAACACGGAGCTTATTAATTGACAGTTTTTTTTTTTTAATTGGCTAAACAAATATGCCAAAGGTAGCATCCACAATTAAGCAATGGTATACTATTTTATATATGCATCTATGCAAGGAACTCTAGTGGCTCAGTGGTTTAGAGCTCAGCTGCTAATTGACAGTCAGCAGTTCAAACCCCCTAGTCGTTCTGTGGGATAAAGATGTGACAATCTTCTATGAAGATTAGAGCCTTAGACACCCTATGGGGCAGTTCCAGGCTGTCCTATAGAGTTGCTATGAATCAGAATCTATTCAGTGTCAATAGGGGAATACCATTTTATAATGTGCAAATGATATAAAGGACCTTCAATCTATAGGTTTGTTTTATTTTTGTTGTTGCTGAAGTAAAGACGTGGGCACCATATTGTGTCTACTTTCTATTTCAGACAATATGGGTTATTTTCACCTCTCATGTATTCCTACAGATAAATAAGCCACCTGGGTTGGCCACAGTCATTCTTTTTTCCCCAGAATCTGATGTTGGACACTTCTCTCTGATTCCTTATTTCTCTCTGATTCCTCATCTCTCTCTTCAGTGGTTCTCTGCTTTATCTCAACCTTCCTCCTCATTTGTTACCTCCACTCAAGAGCCACAGTGCTGTGTTGTTGTTAATAGGTGCTGTCAAGTCAATTGTGACTCACAGTGAAACCATGTGACAGACTAGAACAGCCCATAGGGTTTTTCTTGGCTGTGATCTTTACAGAAGCAGACTGCCAGGTCTTTCTCCAGCAAAACTGCTGGGTGGATTTGAGCTGCCAACCTTTAGGTTAGCACCCAAGTGCTTAACCACTGCACCCAATGGGACTCCTTCAAGAGCCATAGTATTATCTGGTAAAGAAGGGGCAAGCCCTCAATAAATTTTTAAAAGCAGTGAAATACTGCAAAGCACCTTCTCAGATCACAATGCTATAAAATTAGACATTAACACTAGGAAAACCAACAGAAAAAGACCAAACACGTGGATGCTCAGTAACACTCTCCTCAAAAACAATTGGGTAATAGGAGAAATAAAAAATGGAATTATACCAAAATCTTTGTGACACAGCAAAAACAGTTATCAGAGGGCAATTTATAGCAATAGACACACACATCAAAAAAAGAAGAGCCAAATCAACACTTTAACCTGACATCTTCAACAATTAGAAAAAGCAGCCAAAAAAAAGAAAAAGTGTACAGTCACCAGAAGAAAATAAAAATTGGAGCAGAAATAAATGAAACAGAAAATAGAAAGACAATAGAAAAAAACAAAATCAACAAGACTGTAAGTTGGTTCTTTGAAAAGATTAATAAAATTGACAAACCATTGTCAAACTTAACAAAGGAAGAGAAGGAGAAGATACATATAACACGAATAAGAAATGAAATGGGTGACATCACAACAGAACAAACAGAAATAAAAAGAGTAACATCAGGACACTATGAAGAACCGTACTCCAACAAATGTGAATACCTAGAAGAAATGGATGGATTTCTAGAAACACACTACTTACCTAAATTAACACAGACTAAAGTAGAAAATCTGAACAGACCCACAACAAAATAAGAAATTAAACAACTCAAAAAAAATTACGAACAAGAAAGTCCTGGCCCAGATAGTTTCATTGGTGAATTCTACCAATCATTCAGAGAAGAGCTGACATTATCCTACTCAAACCATTCCAGAATAGAGAGAAGAATGGAATCCTCCCAAATTCATTTTATCAAGCAAGCATAACCCATATCAAAACCAGGCAAAGACATCACTAGAAAGGAAAACTACAGACCAATATGCCTCATGAACATAGATGCAAAAATCTTCAAAAAAAATCGTAGCCAGAAGACTACAACAATGTATCAAGAAAACAATACAAACGACCAAGTATGACCAAAGGATTCATATCAGGTACACAAAGATGGATATTTTTCATTAGAAAAACAATCAACGTAATCTATCATTTAAGTAAAATAAAGGAAAAGAATCACACGATCATATCAATAGATGCAGAAAAGGCATTTGATAAAATCCAGCACCCATTCCTGATGAACATTCTCATAAAAACAGTAACAGAAGAGACATTCTTCAATGTAATAAAGGGTTATCTATGCAAAACCAAAACCCAGTATTATTCTCAATGGAAGAGAGAATGAAATCATTCCCTTTGTGAACTGGAGTCATACAAGGATGCCCTGTATCACCATTTCTATTCAACATTATATCGGAAGTCCTAGCCAGGGCCATAAGGCAAGAAAGGGAAATCAAAGCACCCAAACTGCTAAGGAAGAAGTGAAACTATCCCTTTTTGCAGATGATATAATCCTATACATAGAAAATCCAAGAGACTCGGCAAGAAAATTACTGGAACTTGTTGCAAGATTTAGCATAGTGGCAGGATACAAGATCAACATATAAAAATCAGTTGGATTCCTCTACACCAGCAAAAAGGTCTTTGAAAAGGCAATCAATACCATTTACAATAGCTACCACCAAAAAGATTAAATACTTGGGAATAAATCTTACCAGGGACACAAAAGAAAAAGAAACAAACAAAACACTACTTCAAGAAATTATAAGAGATCTACATAAATGGAAGACCATACCATGCTCATGGATAGGAAGACTGAACACTGTGAAAATGCCAACACTACCCAAAGTAATATATACATTCAATGCAATCCCAATGCAGATCCTACTAACATTCTTTAAGGATATGGAAAAACCAATCACTAACTTTATATGGAAAGGAAACAGACCTCGGAAAAGCAAAGCACTACTGAAGAAGAACAACAGTGTATGAGGTCTTACAATCTCAAATCTCAAACCCTACTATATAGCCACAGTAGTCAAAACAGCCTGGTACTGGTACAATGAAAGACACATAGACCAGTGCAACAGAATTGAGAACCCAGAAACAGATCCACCTACCTATGGGCAGCTGATCTTTGAAAAAGTGTCAAAATCCACTAAATGGAGGAGAGATAATCTTTTATACAAATGGTTCTGGCAAAACTGGATATCCGTCTGCAGAAAAATTAAACAAGATCCATATCTCACACACACAAAAACTAAAATAGAGGCAGACTTAGGAGCCCTAATTTATGGCATAAATAGACTGTCAACCATAACTCAAAATGCACAAACAGCAGAAGATAAACTAGATGATCTTCTGAAAATTAAATTCTTACATGTATCAAAAGACTTTTCCAGAAAGAGTAAAAAGAGATCCTACAGAATGGGAAAAAACATTCTGCTACGACATATCTGACAAGGGACTTATCTCTAAACTATATAGAAAACTCCAACATCTCAACATTAAAAAAAAAAAATCCAATTTAAAAATGGGCAGAAGACACAGACACTTCACCAAAGAATATATTCACGAGGCCAACAAACACATGAAGAATGTTCATAATCATCAGCCATTAAGCAAGAAAAAAAAAAAAAAAACCAAACTCACTGCCATCAAGTCATTTTTCTGACTCATAGTGACCCCTCTTTGAGTTTCTGAGGCAGTATCTCCAAGATTGTCCAATCTTCTTCTGAGGAGCGGCTGGTAGGTTTGAACCACCAGCCTTCTGGTTAGCAGTCAAATGCCTTAGGCACTATACCACCAGAGTTCCATTAGAGACATGCAAATCTAAACAACCATGAGATACCATCTCACTCTAGCATTAATAGCAAAGTTCAACAAGACAGAAAATAACAAATGCTGGTGAGGATGTGGAGTGATGAGGACTCTCATATACTGCTTGTGGGACTGTAAAATGATACAACCACTGTGGAAATCAGTAGGGCGACTCCTTAAAAAGTTGGAATTAGATATACTATTTGATCCAGCAATCCCATTACTAGATATATATCCTAAAGAAGTGAGAGCCAGGGCACCAACAGACATAGGCACAGCCATGTTCATCACAGCCCTAATCACAAAAGCAAAGAGACAGAAACAACCTAAGTGCCCATCAATGGAGGGATGCATAACCAAACTGTAGTACATACACACAATGGAATATTATGTAACACTAAAGAATAATGAAGAATCTGCAAAACACTGCATAACATGGATAAACTTGGAGAACATTATGCTGAGTGAAATAAACCAATCACAGAAGGACAAATATTGGATTAGTCCACTATTGTAAAAGTCAAGGAAAGGTTTATACATGGAAGGGAACTTTCTTTGTTGGTTACCTGAGATGGGGGGAAGGTGGAATTCCTGGATAGGTTGGGGGGGGGGAAGCAGCACACTGAGTTTATGCTAACGGTGGTAGAATATTCTGGAAAAGGATAGCAATAACAGCTGCACAACACGAAAAACGTCATCAGTGTCCCTGAGCTGTAAATGGGAAAGTTACGTTGGTGAATGTCTTGTTGTGTGTTTTCATCACAATAAAAGTAAAAAAAAAAAAGAGGCAAGCCCACTTTAGAAGCAGGACCTGCTGTCATTACATAAGAGCTCTATGGTTCTCTGACCTGAATGACTTGCAAATCATCCTACTGTCACTATGTATTTGAGAACTCACTCTGTACTACCTGCTCTCAGCTGCACCAAAGACATTATTCTGTTTTGTTCACAGCTTATCCATCATCTTGTCCTTTGGCTTTCAGCTTCTTTCCCCTTCTTATCCTGACCTCCACATGCTGACCTTCTCCAACCCCTATAAACTAGTCACCTAGATTGACACTCATGGTCATATGCCCCCTTAAGCAAACTTGAGTATGTTTTTTTCTTCTTCTTCTTCCTCGATCTCATCCCTGCATGATGTCTTTTCCCATAGTCTTGCTCTTGTCCATTTCCTCTGCCTCCTAACCTCAACACACATAGATCCAGCAAATGAAGATGCCACTAAAGGTATCAACAAACATCGTATTGTCTTCTTACTCCAAAGACCCATAAAACTCTTCATCTCCAAATCCCCTACCCTACCCTATCAGAATACCCATAACAAGATATTCATAACAGCTTTATCTCTTTCTTAAGAAATGTAAAACCTCTTTCTTACTGATCATATTCATTTTTAAGTACCTACTCTGCACTAGATACTACACGTACATTATCTTTTATCTAAAAAATCCTTTATCGAGGTTCCAGCAAGATGACAGACTAGGCAGAAGGATTGCAAAGACCCTCTTCAACAAAGAAAAGGGAAACCAATTAACACAGACACAGAAGATAATCTTGGACCCCTGAGCCTTGAAGGGAAGGTTACAGAATTGGA
>NW_006921622.1:1594636-1603954 GCF_000298275.1 Orycteropus afer afer
GAGGTAACTATGGGGAGGAAGTGGGAGGGGAGCTGTTGCATTGTAAATTTTGGTCAATGACATGAGACAAAGTATATGTGAACTGCTATATGAAAAGTGAATTTACTCTGTAAATCTTCACCCAAATCAAAATAAAATTAAAAAAAAAAAAAAACAAGGATGTTAATGATATGGTCCCACACAAAGAAATAACAAAGGAATATTCTGTGAAAAGAAAATAAAAATAAAAATAAAAAATCCTTTATCAATGAGGAAATTGAGGTGTAAAGATGCTAAGGAATCTTTCTAAAGACACATTATTAATAAACAGTATGGTTGTGATAATCCAGTTAAGACTTCAAAGTCCCTGCTCTGAACCGCTATATAATACTTTCTGCTTATATCAACTGTCTATGTACTAGAAGGAGCTCTGGGTGTCATGGTTATGACATGTGGCTGCTAACCAAAAAGTTAGTGGTTCAAATCCACCAGACACTCCATGAAAGAAGGATGAGGCCGTCTTCTTGCATAAAGACTAACAGCCTTGGAAATCCAATAGGGGTCGCTGTGAATCAGAACTGACTCGATGGCAGTGAGTTTGATTTGGTTACATGTACTCAAAAATACCCAGAAAGGAAGCGTTATGACAATGTAGCTGTCTTTTCATATGAAGTCTAAGAGTCTAAGTAAAAAAGAAAGGATGGTAGATTGCCAGAGGAATTGAGAAATTTTAACTATTAAAACTTGATCTCTCTTTCTCATGTCAAATAAGGCTGTGGGAAGATGTTGGGTTACCTAGCAAAACACAACCTTGTCCAGCCTTCCCTGCAGTCAGTGTAATGGTTTCTTAGCAAGAGAACCTAAGCCGAAGTAGTGTGCTCCACTTCCAGACCAAGACTTTTAAGGTAGTGTTTATACTGCTCTGTCCCTTATCCTTTTAACCAGCTACAACTTCCAAGTGCTCGCCACCTAACTCTAAGCAAGCAGCTGAAGACAGTGAGGTGGCAGAGAGAAACAGGAAGAAGGTCCCTGAATGCCCACAAGGAACACTGATGTCCACTGCCCTGGAACACTCACCTTACACTGTGAAGTGGGAGGGAAACAATGTTGTTATGCTTTAAGCTGCATTGTTGTTAGGTGTCTTGTGTATGTAGATTAGCCATTGACTCTAAAACCAGTAAACCAGTTGCCATAGAATCAACTCCAACTCATAGTGACCTCGTGTGTGAGAGAGTAGAACTGACACAAAATCAATGGGCTGATTTTTCAGAAGTAGATCACTAAGCCTTTCTTCCAAAGTACCTCTAAACCAAAAAACCAAACTCACTGATGTTGAGTCAGATCTGACTCATAGTGACCCCTCCTTGGGTTTCCAAGGCAGTACCACTACAGAAGTAGATTGCCCAATTTTCCCTCCAAGGAGTGGCTGGTGGGTTTGAACTGCCAGCCTTCTGGTTAGCAGTCAGATGCCTTAGGAACTGCCCCAGCAGAGCTCCCAAAACTCAGTGTCATCAAGTCTATTTCACTCAGAGCAATTCCTCATTGAGTTTCCAAGGCAGTCTCACTACAGAAGTAGAATGCCCAATCTTCCTTCCATGGAGTGACTGGTGGGTTTAAACTGCCAACCTTCTGGTTAGCAGCCAAATGCCTTAGGCACTACGCTACCAGAGCTCCTCTGGTTGGACTCAAACCTCCAATTTTTCAGTTAGCACCCTAGTGCACCACCCAGGGACTCCATTAACTCTAAATAATCACCATTTCATTACTAAGCATGAAAACCTCACAGTAGCCACATCTGTATTGCAGAACAGGAGGTGGAGGGAGAACAAACTGTGAGATTCCATAGCTCAAGCTTCCAAACCTCAGGCCAGAAGGTCCAGATGCCTGTATTAAAAAAGGAAGCAGAAAATCAACTCCTACATTTCCAGGATTAACACCAAGCATGAGTTCTGAGAAGATGGAGCATAATAGCCTATTTTATGCATCTTGAATCCCCACGTAAAAAACACAGAGCAGCTAGTTGTTGTTGTTATGTGCCGTTGAGTCGGCCCCGACTCATAGCAACCCCTCCCAGCTAGTTAGTAATCAAAAATCCAAAGTCACAACTTACAATATAACTAACTGACAAAGTGTCCTCACAAACCCCAAAATATAAGTGAGGGAGTCAAACCACCAATAGTGTCAAGATAGACATGATACCAAGTTTCTGTGCGGATGCAAGCAGAGAGAAATACGAGACATCCTAACAAATGTAAGAAGGGAGTATCTTAAATAGCTGGCTAGTACTCACTAGAAAGCACAGAATCCCTGGATGGCACAAACAGTGGTGCAAAGGTTGGTGGCTTAAGTATACCCAGAGGTCCTTCGTAAGAAAGGTCTGGTGGTTTACTTCCAAAAAACCAGTCAAAGAAAGCCCTGTGGAACACAGTTCTACTTTGACACACATGGTGTCACTATGAGTTGGAGCCAACTCTATTGGCAAGTGTTTCTGTTTTGTTTTTAATCACCAGAAAGCATAGCAAACTTATTGGAAGAGAGCAGATGAAACTGGGAAGGGTTTGTCCAATCTAAGAGCCGAAGCCTGTGTTAGGATCTGATAGGACAGGACAAGTCTAGTGCCTGTGACTGCTGCAAATTGACCAGTACGAGCTCCCTTTCAGCACAAGGCCTGGCATCAAAATTGAGTAAAACAGGAATAACAGAAACCAGGGACAAAAAAGGTCCAGATAAAAGTGGGGAGGAGGACTGAGCCAGGACATGTCTGAAAGCAAGCTACTATATTTCTGAGTACTACCAGAAAAACAACAGAAAACACAGCTCTGTGTAGTTAGAGAACCTAACAAGAACCATGCCTCCTTCTACAAGTTTGGATTTCATATAAAAATGAGCAACATATAACTCTCATCCAAACAAAAGACAAGCCTATTAAGTGAACAATAGCACTGGGGGTGAGAGGGCACACTCTCCTTGAACAATCAACTGTTCAAGATCAAAAGTGTAGAATATGCCCAGGGATAAAGCTCAGAAGGCAAGAAAGGACAGGAAAGAAGGACAAATGGAAACAGGAAATGCAATGAGAAAGTGGGAAGAGTGTTGTTACATTGTGGGGATTGCAATCAGTGTCATAAAACAAAATGTGTATGAATTATTAAGTGGAAAACCAATTTGCTCTGTAAACTTTCATCCAAATCACAAAAGTTAAAAAAAAAAAAAATTATTAAGAATAAATCCCATAAAGTTATGAGGATAAAAGAAAATGAGAATAACTCCTTACTGATAATGAAAGCACACCAAAAAGCTATTCCAGAAAATAGATCAAAACTGCAGCCTACCATTTCAAAACAAGTTAAAAGATATAAAGAAAATGATACGAGGTATGAAAGAACATAAATCAGAATTAGAAAAATTGAAAAATGAAAGGAAAGCATTAGAAATAAAGGAAACTTCTCAGAAACAAAGTTTTACTCAGAATACCCACAAAGCAAATCAACACAACAGATGATGCATTACGGTAAATAGAATGTAAAGTGCTGATTTCTAAAAAGCAAAAAGAAATAGAAGACATAGAAAGGATTTGAGATAAAGTGACAAATACTGAAGATAAGCTAAAAAGATCAACATACAGACACTAGGAAACCCTGAAGGAGGAAACGTTAAGGGAACACATCAAACACTAAAAAACAGTTTTAAAAAGTGTCCCGAAACAAAAAAGATTTGACTAATTGAAAGAGCATACTAGATACTAGGAAAAATTGATCCAGAAAGTTCTATACCAAAGCAAAAATTTACTGGTGCAGTTCCTGAGTATGTATGTTCATGTCCTAATCCCTGGAGCCTATATCCTTATTTGTGAAATGAGTTTTTGTAGATGTGATTAGGTCAAGGACCTTAATAGATTCTTATGAGGAAGAAAGAGAGGAAGATTTGACACAGACTGAAAAGGAGAAGGTGACATGAATAGGGAGGCAGAAATTGTAATGATGTAGCCACAAACCAAGGAATGCCAGCAGTCATCAGAAGTGGGAAGCGTCAAAAATTAAGTCTTCCCTCAAGTGCCTCAAGAGCAGTTGTGCTAAGGTTTGTGTGTCAACTTGGCTGGGCCTGGCTGAGTAGCTGGGCAGCTGGTGGTAGTTATTCCCCATAATGAGACTGCCAATCAACTCCATGGTGGGATCTACCATAAGCAGCTGAGTAGCTGCCTTTGGGTATGTGGTCTGCTTCCTATATAAAAGCAGCAGCTTTGGGAATGGTCTCTAGCCTATGGCACGCTTGGACCCTGCATATAGCCGTGTCGTTGTTCAGCAGCCTGCTATGCTCTGCCAACCTTGGGACTTACAATGGACTTAAGTTAATGGCCTGCCGTGTGGTTTGGTAACATCAGCACTATGCCTTTTTACTTGTCAACCTTGGGCTTCTCAGCCTCAGCAGCCAGCACCTGTCTGAGTGAAGAAACGCCTCTAGCTCCAGTGGGCCAGGAGCAGGAGGCAGAGCTGGACCCCAAGAGTTGAGGGGCTTTCGCCCAGCTCCTATAGCTTGGCACTTTGAATTTGGACTTAAAGCCTCCAAACTGTAGGAGAATATAAACTCCTATTTGTTAAGGCCATCCTATTTGTGGTGTATTCCTGTGAGAGCAGCACTAGGTAACCAACACAGCAGTGCAGCCTTTCAGACTTGATTTCAGACTTCTGGATTCCAGAACTGCAAGAGAATCAATTTCTGTTCATTAAGCCACCAAGGTCACAGTAATTTGTTACAGCAGCCCTAAGACACCAATACAAATGGACTTAAAATGGAACAACAACTTTCACTATCTAGGGGAAAAAAAAAACTGTTTATATAGGAAATTAAGTTAGATTGTCATCACATTTTCAAATAGCATTGCTTTATGCAAAAAAAAAAAAAAAAGTATGTTCACAGTATGTTGTTGTTGTTGTCATCAGGTGCCATTGAATCAGTTCTGACTCATAGCAACCCTATGTACAAAAGAATGAAACACTGGTCAGGCCTGTACCATCCTCACAATCCTAGCCATGCTTGAGCCTATCATCACAGCCACTGTGCCAATCCATCTAATTGAGGGTCTTTCCTTTCTTTGCTGACCTTGTAGTTTACCAAGTAAGATATCTTTCTCCAGAGACTGATCCCTTTTGACAACATGAGCTAAGTATGTGAGATGAAGTCTGGCCATTCTCGCTTCTAAGGAGGACCCGGTTATACTTCTTCCAAGACAGATCTGTTCATTCTCTGGTAGTCCATGGTAATTTCAGTATTCTTTAGCAACACCACAATTCAAAGGCATCACTTCTTCAGTCTTCCTGACATTGTCCAACTTTCACATGCATATTAGGTGACTGAAAATACTATGCTTTGGGCAAGGCACACTTTAATCTTCAAAATGACATCTTTATTCTTTAACACTTTAAAGAGGTGTTTTGCAACAGATTTGCCCACTGCAATACATCATCTGATTTCTTGACTGTTGCTCCCTTGAGTGCTGATTGCAGATCCAAGTAAAATGAAATCTCTGACATCAACAATCTTTTCTTCACTTATCATGATATTGCTTATTAGTCAAGATGTGAGGATTTTTGTTTTCTTTATGTGGAGGTGTTGGCATGGAGTCAGGTGCCTAAGGCATCTGAATGCTAACCAGAAGGCTGGTGGGTTGAAACTCACCAGCAACTCCTAGGAAGGAAGATTAGGCAATCTAATTTCATAGTGACAGCGCCTCAGAAACCCAAGAAGGGATCACTATGAGTCGGATCTGACTCAATTGCAGTGAGTTTGGATTTTTTTTGGTTGAGGTGTAAACCATACTGAAGATTGTAGTCTTTGATCTTCATCAGTAAGTTCTTCAAATCATCTTCACTTTAAGTAAGCAAGGTTATGTCTTCTCCATATCACAGGCTGTTAATGTCTTCCTCCAATTCTGATGCCATGCTCTTCTTTATATAGCCCAGCTTCTCGGATTATTTGCTCAGCATACAGGTAGAGTAAGTAGGGCAAAAGGATAAAACCTTTATGGACACCTTTCCTGATTTAAACCATTTTCGTCCCCTCTTCTGTTCAAATGATTGCCTCCAGATCTATGTACAGGTTCCTCATGAGCACAGTTAAATGTTCTGGAATTCCCATTCTTTGTAATGTTATCCATAATTCATTATGATCCACACAGTTGAATGCCTTTGCACAGTCAAAAGAACATAGGTAAACACCTTTCTGGCATTCTGTGTTTTCAGCCAAGATCCATCTGACATGGCAATAATGTCCCTTGTTTCACTCCCTCTTCTGAATCCAGCTTAAATGTCTGGCAGTTCCCTATCAATGTACTGCTGCAATTGTTTTTTGAATTATCATCAGCAAAATTTAACTCCTGTGTGATATTAATGATACATTCTGTTGGAACACTTTTCTTTGGAATGGGCATAAATATTGATCACTGAAGTTGGCCAGGTAGCTAGCTGTCTTCCAAATTTCTTAGCATAAACAAGTGAGTTCCCTCCAGTGCTGCATGTATTTGTTGCAACATCTTAATGGGTATTCCTGGGGCCTTGTTTTCTGACAATTCCTTCAGTGCAGCTTGGACTTCTTTTTCAATATGAACAGTTATCATATGTTCCATCCTGAAATGGTTAAATGTCAACCAATTCTTTCTGATACAGTGATTCTGTATGTTCCCGTCCATCTTCTTTTGATGTTTCGTGCATCATTCAATATTTTGCCCATAGAATCTCTCAATATTGCAACTTGAGGCTTCATTTTTCTTCAGTTCTTTTAGCTTGAGAAATGACAAGTGTGTTCTTCCTTTCAGGTTTTCCAAATCCAGGTCTTTGCACATTTCATTATAATACTTTGTCTTTTGGAGCTGTCCTTTGAAATCATCTGTTCAGCTCTTTCATTTCATCATCTCTTCTACTCGCTTTAGATACTCTCCATTTAAGAGCAAGTTTCAGAGTCTCTTCTGACATCCATTTTGGTCTTGTCTTCCTTTCCTGTCTTTTTAATGACCATTTGCTTTTTTCATGTGTGATGTTCTTCCTGTCATCCCACAATTTGTCTGCTCTTTGGTCACTGGTGTTCTAGCCATCAAATTTATTCTTCAGATGGTCTCTAAATTCAGGTGGGATATAATCAAGCTCGTATTTTGGCTCTCATGGACTTGAACTTGCATATGAGCATCTGATGGTCTGTTCCACAGTCAGCTCCTGGCCTTGTTCTGACTTATGATAATCACCTTCTCCAACATCCCTTTCCACAAGTCAATTTGATTCCTGTGTATTTCATCTGGTGAGGTCCATGTGTACTGTCACTGTTTATGTTGTTGGAAGTACTTATTTGCAGAGTTTCTGGTAAGATAGCAGAATAGGCAGACAAACTACAAAGATCTGCTTCAACCAAGAAAAGAGGAACCTATTAACACAGATACAGAAGATGATCCTGGAGCTCTGAGCTTTGAAGGGAAGGATATGAAGTGGACTAAACTCCATCCAAGTAGAAGAACCTGCATGAAAAACACCGAAAAAAGGAGACATACAGAGCTGTGTACTGTCAGCAATCCTGATGGGCACAAACAGCTTGGAGAATGCCAAGTAGTGTTAGGATCTAAGAAATAACCTAAAAATCAGCCCTGCTACCCAGGGGCTGCACGGAGTACTGCAATGGTGGCTGGTGAATAAAGGAGGAAGCAGCAAAGAGGGAGATGGGCTAAGCTGTAGACTTTTGGCAGTCCACAGGGTACAACCATTTTGAATGTTTACAAGCAATTTGACCATTTTGGATGTTTAAAATGACAGCATTCTCTCAGATTCCAGGTCCTAAGAATGGGCTCTACTTCCTGGAGACCTCAAGAACATAACTGACATGAAGAACTAGAAAAGTTTAATATTCCCCTTGTTACTTTTATACCCCACACCCTCCTGCTGAAAAGAGGTGCGGCCATCCATCATTCCAACCTACCTTCTAGGCCTGCAAGAATTCCATCCCACTCTGCGAGCTCAGACAGAGATTGGGTACCCTGCCCTGACCACTTCAGGTTTTTTGTTTATTTGTGTCTGTTTTAAGATTATTATCACTTCATCCTTTTTACTATGACTCTTTCTTCTTCCTTTCCCATGTTCTAGTTCTCAGTTTTTTCTCTCTATCCTTTTCCTGGTTCCCATTTTTTTCTTTCTTGTGGTACTCCCCATTCCTTGTTTTTCTTTCTACATTTTTCTTATTTTTTCTTCATTATTCTCCAAACTCTACCTCTTTTCCCTTATTCCCCTTTTCCCAGATTTTGCAGTCCCCCCCCCTTTTACTCTTCATACTTCTTTTGGCTTTTTAAAGTATTTCTTTAAATATAGTCTCTCCTTTATTGCCTATCCTCTTTTTTTTTTTTCTTTTTTCTCTTTTTGGTGATTGTTCCTGTGTGTTTATGCAGTGTTTGTGTTTTTTGTCCTTTTGCTTTTACTTTTTTCACTGTTTTTCCATTGTTGTTTTTGTCTGCATAGGAGACAGCAACTGTGCTCATACAATGCAACCATACTCACAACTCCTGCAGCTCCACTTGCTGAGTGAAAGCCACCACTTCCTTCTCCATCAACTGGCCAATGACACATGACCATCAAGAAGGGCCTGACTCGCCCTTGGCTGCTCCTCACAAACAGTTAATAGAGATCTCTGCAGCCACTCTCATTCTCTATCACACACACCAGGAAATAGGAGGTAAGGACATAAACTCTGCCAACTAGTGCATAGAGGAGCACAGTATCCTGCTTACTCAGATAATGTAACACAATGCAATACACTGCTGTCAAGTTGGATCCAACTCACAGTGACTCCTTCTTGGGTTTCTGAAGTGTTATCCCTATGGAAGGAGATTGCCCAACCTTCCTTCCAAGGACAGGCTGGTGGGTTTGAACTGCCAGCCTTCCAGTTAGCCGTCAAATGCCTTAGGCACTATGCCAGCAGAGCTACATCCAAAAATTAAAAAAAAAAAAAAGATAAAAATCTTAAGTGAATCACTCCAACATACAATCACTAATAAAATATAAATACAATAAAGTCACAATACCTCAGAGACAACAGACCATCATAGACCACACAAAGAAGCAAGATAAAGCAGTAGAGACAAGGGAGCAGGAAACAGACCCAGGACACATCCCTGAGGAATTAGCAGTATTGGAACTCCCTGATAAGGAATTCAAAAGAATTATACTTAGATATCTTTAAAGGATTGAAAGACAGATCAAGAAAAACACTGACAAAATTAAGGATTACACAGACAAAACCCTAGAACAACTTTGGAAGACAATTCAAGAATAAAAGGACAAAATAAAGGAAAAATTAGAAATGATACAA
>NW_006921622.1:1604456-1605921 GCF_000298275.1 Orycteropus afer afer
GGAAAAACAAAAAGTTACCTACAAAGGGCAACCAGTAAGTCTAAGCTCTCATTTCTCAGCAGAAACCATGCAGGTAAAATGGCAATAGGACGGTATATATAAAACCCTGCAAGAGAAGATTTCCAACCATGAATTATAGACCCAATAAAATATTTCACCTCAAATATGATGGTGAAATTACGACATTTCCAGATAAGCAGAAATTAAGGGTATTTGTAAAAACCAGACCAACTTCACAAGAGATAATACAGGGAGTCCTTTAACAGAGAACCAATAAGAGCAAACAGCAACTGACCATTAATACACAAGATGACATAACCCAGAAACCAACACAGCTATGGAAGTATCCAAAGTAAAATAAGCTTTCAAGATTGTAAAGAGGGAACCAGAGACATCAATTGGCAAATGAGGACAACTACAAACCAAAAAGAGGGAAAATACCGTGTAGTTACAGAACTTCTAAAGGGTAAGGAAGTCGAGAGAGTTGCAAGATGGAATGGACTATTCTAAACTCAGGGAGAAAATTAAAACTCACAGGGTAACCTAAAAGAAAAATGATAAACCTTCATATCACAATAAAAAAGAGGACAAGCACAAATATTTAGCAAATACTAAAACACCACCAAAGAAGGAAATGATAACATGATTCATAAACAAATTGAGCTTAGCACAGAAAATTATATAGAACAAAGAAACTGGGAACACCACAAAAAAACACATAACAACATGATAGCAACCCATTCATACTTGTCAATAATTACAGTGAATGTAAATGGATTAAAGGCACCACTCAAGAGATGGACAGTTCCAGAATGGATAAGAAAACATAACTCATCGATTGGAAAAAGCTGTATCAAGCAAATGGCAACCAAAAAAGAGGAGTGGAAATATTAATCTCTCAATACTTCAAGACAAAAACCACCATATGAGACAAAGAAGGACATTATATAATGATGAAATGATCAACTGAACAAGAAGATATAACCATAATAAATACCTATGGACCTAATGAAAGAGCGCCAAAACACATAAATCAGACTTTAAAAGAGTTGAAAAGGCAAATATATGACACCACAGTCATAGGGAGACTTTAATACACCACTTTCAATGAAAGACAGAACTAGAAAGAAAGTCAAAGATACAGAGAGCTAAACAATACACCAACTTGAACTTATAGACATCTACAGAACACTTCGCCAAACAACAGCACAATATACATTCTTTTTTAGTGCATATGGAACATTCTTCAGAATAGGCCATATGTTAGGCCATAAAGCAAGCCTTAAAAAATTTTAAAACATTGAAATACTGCAAAACATCTTTTCAGATCAAAATGCTATCAGATTGGAAATCAACAATAGGAATATCAATGGAAAAAGAGCAAACACATGGAAACTGAACAACACCCTCCTTAAGAAAGACTGGGTAACAGAAGAAATGAAATTAAAAAATTCCTTGAATCAAA
>NW_006921622.1:1607029-1631313 GCF_000298275.1 Orycteropus afer afer
GAAAGGGCTGGAGGGAGGCAACATGTCTGGCCTGGCAGGAATAGGCCTTGGGTTACTGCTGGTAATCCTGTCTTCCCCTTGTGGGATTAGAGAAGGTCAGAACATGTGGCCTCCTTGCTGTTTTTGCAAGGATGGAATCCTCCCAATTCCTTTTATGAAGGAAGCACAGCCTTGATACCAAAACCAGGCAAAAACATCACTAAAAAGGAAAACTACAGACCAATATCCTTCATAAATTAAAAAAAAAAATACTCACTGCCGTCAAGTTATTCTGACTCATAGCGACCTTTCCTGGGGTTTCTGAGGTGGCATCTCTATGGAAGTAGACTGCTTAGTCTTCCTGCTGAGGAGTGGCTGGTGGGTTTGAACCGCCGGCCTTCTTCTGGTTAGCAGTCAAATGCCTGAGGCACTACGCCACCAGAGACAGACACAAAAATTTTCAACAAAATCCTAGCCAATAACTCCAACAGTTTATCAAAAAATAATACATTATGACCAAGTGGGGTTCAAATCAGGTATGCAAGGAGGTTCAATATTAGAAAAACAATCAATGTCATCCATCATATAAATAAAACAAAGGAAAATAACCACATGATCATACCAATCAGTGCAGAAAAGGCATTTGATAAAATCCAACACCCATTCCTGATAAAAACTCTCAACAAAACAGGAGTAGAAGGGACATTCCTCAACATATTAAAGAGCATACATGCAAAACCAACAGCCAACATTATTCTCAAAGGAGAGAAACTAAAACCATTCCCTTGTGAGCAGGAACCAGACAAGGATGACTTCTATCATCACTTCTATTCAACACTGTATTGGAAGTCCTAGCCAGGGCAATAAGGCAAGAAAGGGAAATAAATAAAAGGCATCCAAATTGGTAAAGAACAAGTCAAACTATGCCTATTTCCTGATGATATGATCCTATACATAGGAAACCCAAGAGACTCAGCAAGAAAACTACTGGAACTAATTGAGAGATTTAGCATACTGGCAGGATACAAGACCAACATTCAAAAATCACTTGGATTCCTCTACACCAGCAAAGAGATTGCTGAAAAAGAAATAAGGAAATCAATACCATTTACAATAGCTACACACACACACGGAAATAAATCTTACCAGGGACACAAAAGACCTGTAGGAAGAAAACTACAAGACTACTTCAAAAACCTAAGAGATCTACATAAATGGAAGAACATCCCATGCTCGTGGATAGGAAGGTTGAACATTGTGAAATGTCAATTCTACCCAAAGCAATCTACACATTCAATGCAATCCCAATCCAGATCCTATCAACATTCTTTAAGGATATAGAAAAACCAATCACTAACTTTATATGGAAAGTAAAGAGACTTCAGATAAGCAAAGCACTATCAAAGAAGAAAAACAAATTAGGAGATCTCATACTGGCAGATCTTAAAACCTACTATACCGTCACAGTCATCAAAACTGCCTGGTATTGATACATGACAAGCACATAAACCAATGAAGTGGAACTGAGAATCCAGAAACAGACTCATCAACTCATAGTCAGCTGATGTTTGACAAAGGGCCTAAATCCATTAAATGGGGAAAAGAACGTCTGTTTAACAAATGGTGCTGGCATAACTTGATATCCATTTACAGAAAAATGAAACGAGATTTGTGCCTCACACCATACACAAAAACTAACTCCAAATGGATCAAAACCTTAAAAATGAAACCTGAAACTATAAAGTTCAAGAAAAAACTAGGGACAAATTTAGGGGTGCTACTACATAGCATAAACAGACTATCAAGCATAACCTAAAATGCACAAACAGCAGAAGATAAACTAGATGAATGGGACCTTCTAAAACTTACATTTGTATGCACTTTCAAAGACTTCTCCAAAAGTGTCAAAAGAGAACCTACAGATTGGGAAACAACATTTGGCACCAACGTATCTGACAAGGGACTTATCTCTAAAATTTATAGAAAACTCCAACACCTCAACAAGAAAAAGACAAATAATCCAATTTAAAAATGGGCCAAAGACAGGGTAGAGTAGAGCTGACAAGGGACAAGGTTGTAGTCACTTTTTCTGTCACAGCCAGCCACCCAGAGGGAGCGAGCAGTTGAACCTGTGGACATGGGACCATAGTCACAAGGGACATCAAGCTCAATTGACAACAAAGTACACAAAACATTGTTCCACCTCCTACTTTGGCAAGTAGCAACTGGGATCTTAAAAGCTTGCAAGCAGTCATCTAGATCAACGATGGGTCTCTCCTCATCCAGAGCAAAGAAGAGTAAAGAAAACCCAAGACTCATGGAAAGAATTAGTCCTAGTGACTGGTACACCATGAGATCTGCAACCTATACCATGAGACCAGAAGAACTAGATGGTGCTTGGCTACCACTGTCAACCACTCAGAGGGGGATCTATGTAGGAGATCCTGGATAGAGAGGGAGAACAACATGGAATAAAACTCAAAATCATTTGGGGAAAAAAAAGGGGGGGCCAGGTCTGCTGATCTGATAGAGCCTGGTGGAACCACTGAGACTATGGCCTCTAGCTGCCCTTCAGGTCTGGAATTGAACCCACACCTGTAGCTTCCAGCCAAGCAAAAAACAGGCATAGGAGTTGAACATTTACCTGAGGTAAATACACTCTTTGGAGAGAACTATCATGGGAGAAAGAAAGGCTGTTTATGCACAGGGAGATAGCACCACAGGGGGCAGGGGTGCATGGAGGGATGGACACAGGAAGAGATGACTGTTGGGAGGAAGTGGGAGGGGAGTTGTTGCATTGTGGTGAATTGTGGTCAATGTTATGAGACAAAGTGTACGTGAACTGCTGTATGGAAAGTGAATTTGCTCTGTAAATTTTCACCAAAATCGCAATTAAAAAATTAATAATTAATTTTTTTAAAAATGGGCAGAAGATATGAATAGACCCTTCACCAAAGAGGATATTCAGGCAGTCAACAAACATATGAAGAAATATTCACGATCCTTAGCCATTGTTGTTGTTGTTATGTGCCGTCGAGTCAGCCCTGACTCATAGCTACCCCTCCTTGGGTTTCTGAGGCAGTATCACTACGGAAGTAGGATTGCCCAACCTGCCTTCCGAGGAGTGGTTAGCAGTCAAGTGCTTTAGCCACTATGCTACCAGAGCTCCTCCTTAGCCATTAGGGAGATGCAAATCAAAACAACAGTGAGACACCACGTGGCCCCAGCACTAGTAGCAAAGCTTTACAAGATAGAAAATAAATGCTGGCAAGGATGTGAAGACATTGGGACTCTCATACACAGCTGTGAGACTGTAAAATGATACAGCTACTGTAGGAAGCAGTCTGGTGATTCTTTAAAAAGTTGGAATTAGAAATACCATTTGACCCAGCCATTCCATTCCTAGGTATATATCCTAAAGAAGTGAGAGCCAGGACAAGAACAGATATATGCACACCCCTGTTCGTTGCACCACTATTTACAATAGCAAAAAGATGGAGACAATGTAGGTGCTGATCAACAGAAGAACGGATAACCAAACTATGGTACATACACACAATGGAATACTATGCAACCCTAAAGAATAACACAGAATCTGCAAAATACCACATAACATGGATGAACATGGAGGACATTATGCTGAGTGAAATAAGTCAATAACAGGACAAATAATGCATTAGTTCATGAATGTAAAAAGTCAAGGAAAAGTCTGTATATGAAAGGAAATTTTCCTTGTTGGTTAGCAAGGGTGGGAAGGGAAGGGAGGGAACACTCTTAGATAGGTAAAAGCCAAGAATTGATTTGGGTGAATGGAAAGGCAATGTATGAAATGTGAAGGTCACTCACCAAATGTGAATGATCTGTGGCATTGAGGAAGAGGAAGACATAGAAAGGTGCATGGGAGGTACAAACAAAGATGAACCCTTTTGCACATACAGTACTACATTGTCAGTGATGGCAAACAATGATATATAGGTGGATAGATCTGTGGACAGGCTGAACGATTAGGTATGTCTATGCAGGAGGAGTGTGCCCATGACCACGTATAGGGTTGGCAGATCATGTTTCTACAAGTGTATTTGTATGTTCTATAAGATTTTTCAGGTATATAGTAGCACTGATGAGGGAAAAAGTTGTAGTCACTTCTTGGCCACAGACAGCTACACAGAGGGAGCAAGTAGTTGGACTTGTGGGCTTGGAAGTATAGTGGCAGCGGACATCAAGCTCAACTGGCATAACATACTACATAAAAACATTGTTTCACATCCTACACTGGTGAGTAGTGACTGGGATCTTAAAAGCTTGCTAGCAGCCATCTAGATCCAACAATGGGTCTCTCCTCAGCCAGAGTAAGGAAGAATGAAGAAAACCAAAGACACATGGAAACAATTAGTCCAAGGAACTGGTATACCATGCAATTCTCGGCCTATATGACCATGAGACCAGAAGAACTAGATGGTGCCCATCTACCACTGTCAATCACTCAGAGGGGGATCTATGTAGGAGATCCTGGATAGAGTGGGAAAACAATGTGGAACAAAACTCAAAATTTAAAAAAAAAAAGGGAACTAGGTTTGCTGGTCTGATAGAGCCTGGTGGAACCACTGAGACTATGGCCCCTAGCTGCCCTTCAGGTCTGGAAATGAATCAACGCCTGTGGCTTCCAGCCAAACAAAAGACAGGCATATGAGTTGAACATTTACCTGAGGTAAATACACTCCTTAGAGAGAACAATCATGGGAGAAAGAAGAGCTGTTTATGCACAGGGAGACAGCTCAGGGGGCAGGAGTGCATAGAGGGATGGACACAAGGAAGAGGTAACTATGGGGAGGGAGGGGAGCTGTTACATTGTGATAAATTGTAGTCAATATCATGAGACAGAGTATGTGAATTGCTTTATGGAAAGTGAATTTGCTCCGTAAATTTTCATCCAAATCACAATTAAAAAAAAAAAAAAAATCCTTACAGCCAATGTCAACTTTCAACTATATCAGAATAACTAGAACTAGATTACCCCACACACAGTATAAACAATTACAAAACTAGATAAAATATAAGCAGCAGCATTGGACAATAGGCAGGAAAGAACTGTGATCTTTTAGAAAAGAAAACAAAACAGGGAAACAACATGGTATAATACTTTAGAAAAAAAGACATTTGTCAATATGTATGTGTCTGTGTGTGTGTGTGTAGGAGCTCTGGTAGCATAGCATCTAAGACACTTGACTGCTAACCAGAAGGCTGGTGGTTCAAACCCACCAGTCACTCCTCGGAAGGAAGATGGGGCAATCTACTTCCATAGTGATACTGCCTTGGAAACCCAAGGAGGGGTCGCTATGAGTTGGGTCCAACTCGACGGCACATAACGACATGTATGTGTGTGTATACATTTATGTACATATATGCATGCATGCATGCATGAATGCATGAATGAAATCCTGATGGTGCAGTAAAGAGCTCTGGTGGTGCAGTGGTTAAAGTATTTGGCTGCTAACCAAAATGTCAGTGTGTTGAACCCATCAACGACTCTGTGGAAGAAAGATGTGGCAGTCTGCTTTCATAAAGATTTACAGCCTTGAAAACCCTATGGGGCAGTTGCACTTTGTCCTATAGAGTTGCTATGAATTGGAGTTGACTCAATAGCAATGGGGGGGTTTGTGTGTATGCTGTATGTATGTTGCATGTGTGTACATGGTATGTGTATTTAAGTCATCACACCATGTCAAAGATATTTAATTAATCATATAAACTCCAAAACCAAACTCAGTGCCATTGAGTTGGTTCCAACTTATAGCGACCCTCATTGGGCTTTTGAGGCTGTAACTCTTTATGAAGTAGAGCACCCTATCTCCCTTCCACAGAGCATCTGGTGGGTTATGAACTGCTGACCTTCTGATTAGCAGCCAAATGCCTTATCCACTATACCACCAGAGCTCCTTAAATTAATCATATATAAGATACTTATTTAATAAGTACCTTTGACTTAAACACTTTGATCTGTAAAACATAGCTTACTTATCGTGATAGGGGGACCCAAGACAGTCCCTATGCGAGGTTCAGTGATGCAGCAGACCTAAACTTAAACTCTGATTCCACCACTAACTGTGTGATGCTGGGACACAATCATCATCTGCAAGAAAGGATGATAAACTGAGAGTAAGAAGCACTCACCACAGTGTATGCACTCAAGCATGCATCATAGAGAGCCTCCAGTATAAATCATGTTATACTATCATTTGCCTTTTTGGCTTTACTAATACCTTGAACTCAAAGTACTGTTTTACATTATTAAGTATCATACATTGATGTACCCAAATTCCCTCTCACCCCATCTTTTGTTCAGAAACATAAGACTGATGAGCCTCTCCCCATTCACAGAAGCCCCAAGGCAGCTGTGCAACATATCACAGCTAAGATGCTTTGGATCAGATTTACCACAACATAGGTGAGGCCCACACCCATCTCTCAGTGTGTTGTACTGGGGTGGCTGGCAATATGCTGTGATGCTGGAAGCTATGCTACCAGTATTTCAGAGCCCAGCAGGGTCATTCATGGTGGACAGGATTTAGTGGAGCTTCCCAACTAAGATTAGGAAGAAAGGCTTAGTGATCTACTTCTGAAAATTAGCCAATGAAAACTCACGTAACACAACAGAATACTGTGTGATATAGTGGTAAAGATGAGCTTCCTTGGTTGGAAGGAAATGCTGTCACTAGGGTGTGGACCACTCCCCTGCAACACTGTCAGAGAGGGTTATACCAGAATGATCCTAGGGTCCATGGCAGCAGCAGCAGTGCCATGCAGGCTAGTGCCACAAGGGAAGGGGCTGCCAGGGCAGTGGCATCTCTAGGCCTGGTGTTACCATTTCCTCCTCATCCACCAATCATGGTGTTGGTAGGCCTTGGTGCCTACCATTGGGCAGAGAGGAGGATCTCTGTCTTGGCCAGGATGTGTGTGTGGTGGGGGTATTCTGCAGGGAGCCATGGGGCCAGGGCTGGGAGGGCAGGGGTACACAACACAGGATTGTTTTCTCTCACATCATGAGTTACCACACCGAGAGACACTATCTCCAGTGATGCCACTGTTGGAAGGCACTCAAAATCCATAAAGTGCCTGCAACAATGGACTTGAGCATACCAACAATCATGAACATGGCACAGGACCCAGCTATGTTTTGTTCTGTTATACATGGAGTTACCATGAGTCAGAGTCGACTTATGGCAATTAATAACAACAGATGAGGTTTATTTAACTGTGAGCTTCATGAAAGAGTGTATCTCTTTACTGGAAGTACAAGGTACGAGGAGGGAGAAAGGAAGCAACTGTTCTTGCACTAATGTGTATCAACAGTGAGATGACAACCTGGGACCAAAATGCAGAGGCTCAATACTGACCTCTACTGGTCAGGTACTTGATCTACATAAACTGTTCCTCAGCCACATTTTTATAAGTTATCTTTTACCTTAAAAAAAAAAAAAAAACCAACAATTGAGCAAACTTGATATTGAAAGAAACAATGGGACTGTATGTGATATAAAGAAATTATCACTAGTTTTTTCTTTGTATCAATGGCCCTTCACATAGTCAGATTGGGTTCTCTTTAACTCTGTGTACATTTATGACAATAGAATTATGGCAACAGAATACAGAGTATGATTTTCAATTATCCATGTAATTTCTACTGCTGAGTATCACAATTAAGAGATAGCTATAATGGCTTTCAAAGCACTGGGTGTTATGGGTTCTTATGGTGAATATGTAACTACTTCAAATGCAGTAGATACCGTATCATTTGCTTAACATAACAAACAATTATCACTGTATAATTTAAAGATTCAAGACGGAGAAAACTCCTTAAGAGACTCTTCTTAGTGTCTCTCTCATCATTTAAAAAATGCATTCAATAAATAGGTACTGAATGACATACAATATAATAACCAGATGAAAAATTACCAATAGTTTTTAATGCTTATTTCCACAATCACAGCACAAATAAAATAATGTGAGGTGCCCTGCTCCCTGCACCACACTGTCCATGGTTCTGAACTCTCAAGTGCGAGGCCTCTGTTGTTCCTCCTAATACTAGCACAGTGGGTACATCCACCCACCTTCTCTTGCGAACTGTCAATCAGGTAAGGAATGAAGCAACGGAGGATATGACATTATGAAACAGTGAGACAAGTAGGCAAAGGCCACTGGACAAGTACCATCACTGAGAGTTCCAAGTCATAAAGACTTGTTTTGCATTTTATAAATAATGATGTTGTTGTTGTTGTTGTTAAGTGCTGTCGAGTCATTTCCAACTCATAGCCACCCCATGCACAGAACGAAACACTGCCCGATCCCGCGCCAGCCCCACAATCCATGCTATACTTGAGCCCATCATCGCAGCCACTGTATCAATCCATCTCATTGAAGGCCTCCCCCTCTTTCGTCGACCCTCCACCCTACCAACCATGACATCCTTCTCCAGGGAATGGTCCCTTCTGACAACATGACCAAAATAGGTGAGACGAAGTCCGGCCATTCCTGCTTCCAAGGAGCATTCTGGCTGCACTTCCTCCAGGACAGATCTGTTAGTTCTTTTAGCAGTCCACAGTACTTTCAGCATTATTCGCCAGCACCACAACTCAAAAGCATCAACTCTTCTTTGGTCTTCCTTATTCATTGTCCAGCTCTCACATGCATACCAGGCGATTGGAAATATCATGGCTTGTGTCAGGCGCACCTTAGTCCTCAATGAGATATCCTTGCTCCTCAGCACTTAAAACAGTTCCTTCGCAGTTGACTTCCCCAATGCTACACGTCATCTAATGTCCTGACTGCTGCTTCCGCTGGCATCGGTTGTAGAACCAAGCAACGTGAATTCCTTGACAATCTCAATCTTCTCTCCATTTATTGTGATGCTGCTCATTGGTCCAGTTGTGAGGATTTTTGTTTTCTTTCTATGAGACGTAATCCATACTGCAGACTGTATTCTTCAACCTTCATCAGTAGGTGCCTTAAGTCATCCTCACTTTCAGCAAACAAAGTTGTATCGTCTGCATATCTCAGGTTGTTAATGATTCTTCCTCCAATCCTGATACCACGTTTTTCTTCATAAATAATCATAGATAATATTTAATAACAGTAATAGTAAATAATCACAGATTAATATTTTTAAAATATTAATAATAGCATTTTGGACTTCTTGTGACACTAACATAAACACCATAAATGAGTCATTTTAACAAACTGGGATTTATTCTCTTACAGTTTAGGAGGCTAGAAGTCCAAGTTCAAAGTGTTAGCTCTAGGGGCTGGGTGAAAGCCCCTCGACCTTGGGCTTCAGCTCTGCCTCTTGCTCTTGGCCCACTGGAGCTGGAAACGTCTGTTAACTCATGCAGCTGCTGGCTGCTGAGGCTGACAAACCCTAGGCTGACAGGTAAAATGGCACAGTCCCAAGATTATCATGCAACACTAGTTCACGTCCATAAACAATCCCAAGACTGACAGGCAACATGGCAGGCTGCTGAATGAAGACTTGTCTAAATGTGGGATCCAAGCACGCCAAAAAGCTCAGAGACCTCTCTCAAAGTTTCTCCTTACATACTGGAAGAAGGGAGCCCTGGTAGCATAGTACCTAAGGCACTTGACTGCTAACCAGAAGGCTGGCAGTTCAAACCCACCAGCCACTCCTCAGAAGGAAGGTTAGGCAATCTACTTCCATAGTGATACTGGCTTGGAAACCCTAGGAGGGGTCGCTATGAGTAGGGTCTGACTCGACAGCATGAAACAACAACAGTAACTGGAAGCAGACCACATCCCTAACACAGCTACTCAGCTGCTCACAGCAGATTCTACCATGGAGCTGATTACCAGTCTCATCATGGGGAATAACTACATCCAGCTGCCCAGCCACTCAAAACCACAGCTCAGCCAAGCTGACTCACAACCTTAAGTACCACAAATAGCAACTAGTAAGAGTAATATGTGCCAGGTGGTGTTTTATAGAAAATGACTTACAATAACACTTAAGTGGTAGGCATTCATTATCTCCATTTACTGATGAGAAAAATGAGGAACAGAGTTAATCAGTCACCAAAAACAAAAACAAAAAAGCTGTTTACAGAAAAATTGCTGCAACTAACTAGAGACAAAATGTCAAATGATTAAAATATTATTAGTTCTGTTACACCAAGGGGGTCAGATTTGTTTATTTGTGTGTGTGTGCATATATGTATGTGTACGTGTGTTTTCCTATCTTAATGAAATATATACCCTAAAATAATAGAATGGTTTACAGCTCTATCATGTTACTGATGGTTATAAACTGTTTGCCCCTGGAAAGCTGGGGAGAGGCACATGGAATGGAGACAGAGAATAGACTCCTCTGTGCTATCCTTTCTACCCTTCATTTCTAACCTAAAATTCTTTGTTATTGTTAGTTGCTGTGGAAGTCAATTCAGACTCATGGTGACCCCATGTGCACACAGTAGAACTGCTACAAGGCTTTTCAGGGCTGTGACCTTTCAGACACAGAATACCAGGGCTGTTTCCTGAGGCACTGCTGGGTGGATTCAAACCATCAACCTAACAGATAATAGTCAAGCACTTAACCATTTGCATCATCCAGGAAACCCAAAATTTTTAACTAAAAACATTAACTTCCTTTCCTTCAGCAGACTCTTCCTGAACATTCTTCCAGGACCAGGGATAATAGAGGAAGGCAGAGAGAGCAGAGAAAAGCCATGTCAGCCTGTGTAGATTAGACAGTAGCTTAAAACTTAGTAGACAGGGAGAGTTTCCTGGAAGAACTGATGCAAGAACAGAGTCATATGGATTGACAAGTCATTCTTTCTACAAGCAGTATATGACAAAGGAAAGTTAGCTGGAGAGAGAGGCAGAAAAATAACTTCCCAGACCAAGGCACAGCCTGTTTAAAAGCACAACTGTGGGGATATTCACATAATTTAGGCACATTAAAGAAAAAACAAAAAACAAAAAGTCTTTCAATCAATAGTATCACTAAAATCTTAAGGTCTTTCGAGTCCTTTTCCCTTTCTCCCAGCCTGTATTTATAAGATATGTTCCTAACAGGGCTGACCACTTCCAGGTTTAGCAGGGCTCCTTGCAGATAGCTTGGTGATTATATTGTTGATTACTGTGCATCTTCCTTTGCAAAGGCCACTCCCTTGGCAGCAGGTGATTCTTCTTTCTAAATTTCTCTCAAAGACATTTTACTCTAACCTGAAAAAAGCCTGATAAAAGCTTGGCTACCCAGTGGGCAATAAACTTGAAGAGATTAAAAAGTCACAAAAGTCTTAAATAAAAGAAATGAGAAGTAACTCCACCTGGCTACCAAGGGATTCTCTGTCCCAGTGGAGGCCGATTACTGGGCCCTTCAAAAGCAGCTTTATCACTCAGATGAAGACAGCTGCTGCTGGTAGGAAAGCTTCTGCAGTGACCTCTTAATAAAAAGAACACAATTGGTACCATTATTCTTAGAAGCTCAAAGGATAGTATGTGTGCACATTACAATGTCACTTAGAAAAAAAGACAAAAAAAGAAAAAAATTAGGGCAGATTTCAAAGAAATAGCAATCTAAATCTATAAGTATCCTAGACAAAAGGGCCAAATCCTTCAGGTTCTAAGAGGTCCGCACAGGAACCATCAACACATATCACAAATGTCCGACCTAGCCTAAGTAGCCAAACCAAACTCTTGATTTAGGTCACAGACTATGCTGGAACTGGTTACATTTGACACTTAAGAGCCTCCATTTGGATATTAATATTAAGAGTGAACATTTAATGAGCATTCACTTGATACCAGACATAGCACTAAGCACTTAACGTACATTACTGCATTTAACACTAAATCAGTCCTATAAAAACAAAAACAAAAAAAAGAACCCAAAACCCACTGCCATCAACTTGATTCTGGGTCAAAGTGACTCTACAGGACACAGAACTGCCCTGTAAGGAACGCAAGGCTGTAATCTTTATGGAAGCAGACTGCCACAACTTTCCCCTGTGGAGCAGCTGGTGAGTTTGAACCACTGATCTTTCAGTGACCAGCTGAGAGCTTTAACCACTGCATTACCAGAGTTCCTAGTCCTAGGAAGTGAGCACTAATGTTCCCATTTGATGAGGAATTTCAGCCTCTGACAGGTTTAGTTTCTCGAAGGTTATACCGCAGTAAATAGCAGAGAGAGGATTTGAACCTAGCCCATCTAACACCACAATTGTATTCTTTTGCATCTTAGGGTAGGACTGACCACATCTAGAATCTGTTAGACACACTGAAAACTGTAAAACCTAAAAATGCAAAACAAACCAACAAACTCAAGAATCTGTCTGTTGTCTGCCTCAAGCCTAAGAAGTTTTCCCCATAAGAAAACTTTGGGTAACTAAATTTCTGAAAACATTTTTTGAAGTCTCAGAGGAAGTAAAGTGCTGCATTTACAACATAAAACTCGGTCAAGCAGAAAGACAGATACTCCATATGCTTAGAGTAAGTCCAAAGCCTTCGTTCTTATCTTCAAACTTAATTCCTGCATGTTTTTAGAAAAAGTAAACAAAGGAAAGATTATGAAGGAAAAGTTTAAGATGCAAGAAATAACCATTCTCTTTACTATTTAATTGTTCCCTGTGTTTAATGTTGATGACAACATATCAAACTTCATGGTTACAGTTAAAATTTTTTAATTGAGGAAATATGTTTTCTTATACCACATTAAATTTAACCATGTCAAATATTTTAATATATTTATATCTTATAAAGGAGCCCTGGTGGAGCAGTGGTTATGTGCTTAGCTGCTAACTGAAAGGTTGCCAGTTCAAACCCACCAGCTGCTGTGAGGGAGAAAGATGTGGCAGTCTGCTTCTGTACAGATTTGCAGCCTTGGAAACTCTATGAGGAAGATCTACTCTGTCCTGTGAGTCAGGATCAACTTGAGGACAATCGGGTTTTCCAGGGGGTTAAACTTCACGTCTTTGCCAACATACATCAGGTCCAATGGCGAGGTGCTACAGAGATAGATTCATACTGAGTGGCAGTAACTTTCTTTCACAGTTACAGGCTAAATATTATATGCACTATTTCTAAATGAGCCTCAGTGGAGGAATGGGCTTCAGAAGAGCATCCTGGAAACCCCAGGTCCCAGGTGACTCACAAGGAAAGGTGTCACTCCCTGTGACTACACGATGGAGGCAGGAGAAAGTAGAATCTCCAAGTTCACTTCCACTGAACCTCTCAAGAAGGAGCCCTGCATTCAGGCAGCTAACAAACACATGAAGAAATGCACATGATCATTAGCCATTAGAGTGACACCAATCAAAACAACAATGAGATATCACCTCACTCCAGCACTAATAGCAAAGTTCAAAAAAAACGAAACAACAAATGCTGTTGAGGATGTGCAGAGACTGGAATTCTTATACACTGCTGGTGAGACTGTAAGATGGTGCAACCACTGTGGAAAGAATTAAGATGCTTCCTTAAAAAGGTAGAAATAGAAATAGCATGTAATCCAAGAATCCCACTACTAGAGAAATAAGCATCTTGACACGAACAGATACATGCACACCCATGTTCATCGCAGAACTATTCACAACAACAAAAAGATGGAAACAACCTAAATTCCCATCAACAGAGGAATGGATCAACAAACTATGGTACATACACACAATGAAATACTACACAGCATTAAACAGCAATGATGAATCTGAGAAACATGAATAAATTTAGAGGCCATTATGCTGAGTGAAATTAGTCAATCACAAAAGGACAAATATTGTATGAGACCACTATTGTGAAAAGCAAAAAAGCATTTCATAAATTAAAAAAAAAAGGAGCCTTGGTAGCCTGGTAGAGCAATAAGGAGCTCTGGTAGAGTAGTGGATAAGGTATTTGGCTGCTAACCAGAAGGTCAGTGGGTCAAACCCACCAGCCACTCCACAAAGATTTACAGCCTTGGGAATCCAATGGGGGTCATTATGAGTTGGAATCGACTCAATGGCAATGAGTTTGGTTTTTGGTTTTGGTAGAGCTGGTTAAGCACTGGCTGCTAAGTAAAAGGGTGGAGGTTCAAACTCATCTGGAAGTTCTACAGGAGAAAGGCTTGGCAATCTGGTCCCATAAAAATTTTAAAAATCCCATAGAAATTAAACCCTGTGGGGCAGTTCTACTCTGTCATATGGGGTCACTATTAGTCAAAACAGACTCAACGGCATCTAACAACAAACCCAAGAAGCACCTGAAACTCTTCCTTAGCTACTTCTGCGGAAAACTCTAAGAATGATTGTGCTTTTCACCACCCAATGTTACACCAGAAATTCCACCCCCGCCTCAGGAAGCAAGTGGCTATCTTTCCTTCTTCATTAAAAGCCACAGCTTCAAAGAGATAATGGAGCTGAAATGAAATGGCTATGCTGCTTTCCCAACTTATAAATATTACATCAAGTCTCCTCTTCAACAGGATTATAAAGTTCCTCTGATGAAAGCAACTTCTTCCTTCAACATCATGAGAAAAAAGGTGCTAAGAGGCAGAACGCCCTGGGACCAGTATAGCTATGCTGGGCCTCCTGCTTTTGGTTCATCCTCTTCTTCCTCTATAACAAGAGAGGTAGGCAGGGGAGGCACAGGGGCACATACAGATCCTCTACAGCCAGCACCAGAGACATCTGTCCTGTTGCTGACACCAAGCAATCTATCACCACTGAGAGGCCAACAAAGACCAAGAGGCCGAGATGTTACCTAATATAAAACCTAAGTTTTATGGCATGTATCTTCTTCACAGTTACCAAATGCAAGTTGTCTATAGCTTTTCATCTCCTTCCCTTTTGGCAATAAGTATGAGTAGCACCAAGTGCTTGGTGATCTGTTCCTCTAAAGATCATAGCCTGGAAAACCCGCTAGGGCCGTTCTACTCTGTCATGTGGTGTTGCAATGAGTTGGATGCAACCTGAGAGCATCCAACAACAACAATCAATAGCTCTAAACCCCATCTCTATCCTAGATGTAAACCACAGAATCAGAAAATGTGACACTGCTGTCTGCATGCCCAAAAAGCCAGCCATCATCTGAAAGATCTCTGGGACATCTCCCCATCTCCTCTGTTTTCACCATGGTCAGGATTTCACAAGCTTGCTGGCCTAATCCATCACTCTTTCCTTCATTCATCAAACATTTTTGAGCACTTAATGTGTTCCAGGCACTATCATAAAGAGCATAACCATTGCACATGAATATTGCACAGCTTGAGTCCTTTCAGTATCCCCGTGGGAAGACAGACTTCTAGACACACACACACACACACACACACACACGACAGTCCTATGTACCAGAAAGTGAGTAAGGTATGTCCAACTTCACAGAGGAGGGAGATACTATATTGATATCTTGGTGAGTGCAGACAGATAGGTTGTGTTGTCTGAACATCACATAGGTTGTGTTGTCTGAAGTGACAGATAAGTAAAAATATTTGTGGTAAAGTAAAGTAGAGAAGGGGACAAAAATACTTGTAAAAGCAACAAGATCTCAAAGAATGTGGTCTGGTTCAGGAAGAGTGATATGTTCAGTAATACAGAATGCCAACTGCATGCAAAGAATAAGGCTCTAAGGGCTTAAGGGGGGTTATGGTCAGATTTAGAAAGGCCTTGTATGCCATGCCAAGGAGCTTGAAACATTACTTGTTTTGGTTACCTACTGCCACTCTAATAGAAGATGCCACAAATGGCATAGCTTTAACAAATAGGAGTTCATTCTATTACAGTATGGAGGCTTTCAGTCCAAGTTCAAAGTGCCAGGCTCTAGGGACTGGGTGACAGCCCCTCCTCAACCTTGGGCTTCAGCTCTCTCTTGCTCCTGGCCCATTGAAGCTGGAGGCTTCACTTCTCTTAGATAGCTGTTGGCTGCTGAGGCTGAAAAACCCGAGGTCAACATAAAAAGGCACAGTCCCAATGTTACCAAACCACACAACAGGCCATTGATTCAAGTCCATTGGAAGTCCAACAATTAACAGAGCACAGCAGGCTGCTAAACAATGACTCAGCCACATACAGGGTTCAAGGGTGCCAAAAGGAAAAGGCTGGAGACCTTCCTCAAAGTTGCTTCTTAAATACTGGAAGTAGACCACATCCCTAAAGCAGCTACTCAGCTGCTCCAATAGATTCCACCATGTAGCTGATTACCAATTTCACCATGGGGAATAACTACATCCAGCTGCCCAGCCACTCAATTAGGTGCAACCAAGTTGACACACAACCTTAACTACCATGTTACTGTTGGTGACGGATAAGCAGAAGTGTTTAAAGGATAAGGTCTAAACTAGGGTCATGTTTAGCCTCAATGTGTTTTATTTCACCTAAAAAATGTTTCTCAAGTATTGGAATTAGTTGTCAATGTTTAAAAATGAGAAAATATCATATAAAAACTTAGACTCTTAAGGATTCTCCTTAACAATAACTACCTTAAGAATAAAGATCTGGCAACACTGGCCAATGTCCCCACAGGGTGACAACTGTTTGGGACTGAGTAGCAGGTGCAGCAACTGCCCTTTGGATGGGATACATAATATGGAGTTCATGACCATCTTCACCTGGCCACTGAAGGCATCTGAATTTGTAATCACTGGTTTAAAGGGAGAGAGTAACATAAAACAGGAAAATAACACTGGAAGCAATACAGTGACTAAAGTACAAGGCAAGAGGGCAACTTAGGAAAACATTACGGTAACACAAAGACATAGGAAAAGCCTGAACTAAGGTAGGAGAACAAAGATTCAGAAGTTAATAAGTCAAGAAAATTATAAATATACTCCCGGAACAAGAATGCTTATTAATCATGTAACTTTTGTGAGGCATTTGTTCATGGACCAAAGACTATATTAGGAAAAATGGTTTAAACCTTCCTCAGTTAAAAAATAGAGGCTATTAAGTGAATTGACAGAAAATCCACCAAAATGCTGTAATCAGCATAGACAACTGATGAGTAGTTAACTGTCTGAGCGATTCTCACCTTGGATTCTCAGGCTCGTTTTCCAGTGGGAACAGGACAAATGTTGACTGCAAACTTTCTGAGCTGAGCTCTGGACAAGTGGTATTTACAAGCAGGGGATACGCTGTAAACTATTACAACCTCTCATGCAAGAGCCAACAGTTTCTTGGAAAATTTATAAACCCCTCCAGCTTCCTCCAAAAGCAGGGATGAAACACTTACACAAACCGTTAACATCCAACATGTTGGAGATGCCCCGGTCACTCATGTCCACTTCCGGGTGGTTCTTCTCCCGGCTCTCTTCCACCAACTTTTTCAGAGACTTAGACATGATCTGTACCAACGACAACAACAAAGCACGTGGGCGATGGCCAGGAGGGTGCGGGGAGAGAAAAGAAAGAGCCTTCCAGCTGCCACCCTTCAGTCTTCCCTGACCCTGGAAAGTGGGCATCACTAAGCAGAGCCGGGTGCAGGGAGGGGGATGGGTCAGCCGGGGCAGGAGAGTGGGAAGGGTTCAACACCATTCTGGTTCGGCAGCAGAGAAGTAAAGTAGTAAATCCAAGTGCAACGCCACACTCACCGCGAAGGGCACCACCTAAAAAGCTGAGAGAGTGGGAAGCACACGCTTCCCCAAGGTACACTCAGGTGGCAAGAGATGCGCCCGCTCGGTGCAAAACCGGCAACCCAAACCAGGAACACACCCTTGTCCCAGAACTTGGCGCAAGCGCACACGGCTCAGCTTTCAACTCCACACCCCGCCTGCGCCCGACCCTTCCCAAATTAGGAGAACAGTTTATGAGACGTGGCTCCGGGGAGAGGATCCGCCCATAAAGGAATGTGTATCCCGCGGCCGGCCAATTACTTCAGTTATTCGGCATAGAGACTCCGCCCCACCTCGAGGTTAGCCCATCCCCTCTGGTTTGTGATTCCGATTGGGCCGAAATTGACGCGTGCGCACTACTGCTGGCGCAGGCTCAGTGTATTGATGGAAGTAGCATTTGGGGCAAACTGGAAAAGTTTGTGACCGCGGAAGGGTTGTAGCTTAGCGGGAGGCTGGAAGTAAATTGTCTCTCAGTGTCCTGCTTCTGTAAATGAAACTCTACTTGGCTGAAGTTGCCACTGAGTCTCTTCTCCACAATCGAGCCTTTTATAGTCCTTGTTGGGGCGTCCAACATCTCGATATATACGAAAAATAGTGAATACCGTGGCCTTCCGGAAGAATGAGCAAATCGGTGTTAGAAGAAATGCAGGCAAAATGCTTCTTAGAGACTTCGTTTTACTTTGGACAGGTCATAAGGAAAGATTAATTGCTAGAAAATGACATCATTTGGTAAACTACAGGGTCAGCAAAAAATAGGAAACTCTCAGTGAGGTGCATTGACACAATAGCCACAAGAATGGACTGAAATCTTCGATGATCATGAAGATGCCACAGGAGTGGGCAACATTTCTGTTCTTCTATACATAAGGTGCATAGTAGAGTAGACAGTAACTAACAACAGCAATGAAGGAAAGAACTCCAGGGCAAGAATCCCCGGGGCCCAGGTCTCAGTGGTATTGTTTGAAATCTTGTAGCGTTCTACAGCTGGGTTTTTTTTTGCACCTGACCTTTTTGATCTTAAGCAACTGTAACCACCATCAGTTACAAGTACGCAAGTAAAGCAACCACTTGAAAGTCATAGTTGACTTTTTGACATCTGCGAAAATGAAATTACGACTCCCAGGATCTCCCATTTCCACTTAAAAAAGCAATGGGATTTTGAATTCTGGCCTCACTACTGACCTCTACCTCCATATTCCCTGACCCAGTCTCAGTCACCAAGTAATAGTCTGTGTTTCTCCTACCCTGACAAAAAAAAGAAAGAGAGGAAAAAAAAAGAAAAAACTGCTTCACATCATAAACAATTTCATACTGTGGAATAAAGATTGATACCAGGCATTTCTCCCAAGCAGATAGATATATAGACAGCTATATTCATTTACCTATTGTAGATTGTAACAAGGATCAAAGCTTTAAATAGATATGGTGTAATAATAGAATTACAGCTCTCAACCAGTGGGGTAAGAGAAGGATCTGCACCCTCGAACCTGAAAGTAGCAATTTCTTGCTTAGAAAATATTTCAAATGGTCATGCTTGCATTAATCTCCTTTAATCCATCTATGTCTCATGAACCAGACATAATTAAAGGTCAACTGTTTTGCTGAATGGCCTTCCATGTGAGTTTGTCTGACATTTCCTTGTGACTAGATTCAGATTATGACGTTTTAGAGGACCAGCACCCAGGTGATGTTTCTTTCCCACTGCATCATGTCAAAAGGCCAATAACATTGGTTTGTCTCATTACTGTTGTTGTTGGTTTTGACAACTTGGTTAAGGTGGTCTGCCAGGTTTCTTCACTGTAAAGCTACAGCTTTTCTCTTTATAAGTAATAAATAATGAGTGGAATGATACGTGGACCATTCCTTACCAAGTTTTTACCCATGAGTTTTGGCATCCAATCACGATTTTCTAACTTTGTAATTTTTTCTATATTTATGTGTTGGTGTGATGGTTAAGGTTATATGTCAACTTGGCTGGACCATGATCCTCTGGCTTGCCAGTTGTGATGTAGTTTGGCATTTATGTAATAATGTAGTTACCCCCCCCCCATGATAAAATCTGCTATGCACAGCCAAGGGTGTGGTGTGCATACAATAGATGTGGATGTTCTGGTAAAGCTCTCTGGCTATTGGTTTGATCTGGATCCTGCATCTGGCACATCATCATCTGTCCTCCATTTCTTTGGATTTGAGCCAGCGGTCTACTGATCTTGGGATTCCTTAGCCTCAGCACCCTGTGAGGAGCAGCTTGACATGCTGATCTTGGGTTCGTCAGCCCCTGCAGTTATGAGTCAAGGGAAGCCTCCAGACTAAATCTGATGCATGGACTTGGGACTTGCCAGCCTCTACAACCATGTGAGCCATTTCCTTGAGATAAATCTCTCTATATATAGATATATATAAGCCTCACTGGTTTTGCTTCTCTGAGGAATCCAGCCTAAGACAGTATTATACAAATGCATCCATTTATTGAGTCATTCTTTTTTTAAAAGCAGAAAATCGAAAATTTTCTTCACTATTTCCCACATCTAATTTTTACAGTTACATTGGTATTATTATTACCTTTAACTAATAGACTTATAATTTCTATTTCTTATTGCTTCAGTTTCTGATAGTGAATCTTGACTTTTTAGGGTTGAAGATGTTAGTGCCCCTTCAACTCTGTGTTCCTCCTCTATTCTGCCAAATTTTCTCAGGTAAACCCATTAGCTTTTATATTTTTTATGACATTTTCTCTCTGTTCTGTAAACATATATAAGTTGTCCATGTCTTTTTTAAACTTTAATTGCAAAAGAGGGAAAGTTGTAAAGGAATTGCATTATTATGGCTATTTAAATATCATTTATTAAAGAGTCAAATAGTGCACCAATATTTTACAATATGTACTTCTCTATAAGTCCAATAGCATGACCTTTGTGTTACTTGAAGGACCATATATCCAGATCAAATAAATTACTTCTCTTTTCTTTTGAGACTACAATAAAATTATGCCCACTCCTTGGAAGGAAGGTTGGGCAGTCTACTTCCGTAGCGATACTGCCTCAGAAACCCAAGAAAGGGTCACTATGAGTCGAGGAGGACTCAGTGGCACATAACAACAACAAAAAAAAAAATTATGCCATATTTTAGTTTGCTTTGTATTAGATCGTAGTTTCCTTATACAGTTTTCATAATTATTTTTACTGCAGTTTCTGATTGCTTTCATTTACTTTTCCTTTTTTTTTTTTTTTTTCTCTTTTAGCTGCCTTTACCTTATCTTTATGATATTGCAACTTCTCACTCACTCTGTCCATTGTGGGAAATTCAGTAAAAACTTTGTGAGTATAGGAACCCGCTTACATATTTATTGCTCTTAGACTACTTCTATCTATACCTCCAGGTGAGCAGTTGCCTGTGGTTTTTTTTTTTTTTTTCTTCACTTAGATCCTGGATGACAAATAGCCATTTCTTCTATACAGTTTGCTGGATCATCACTCAAGTAACTTTCTCTAAAAGAATATTTAGGAGGCACAACTTTTGAGCCTTTAGAAATATGAAAGTGTGCTTATTATGCCCACACCTTTGATAATTTGTCTCACATGGAATTCTAGGTTCAAAATCTGTGTCTCTTCAATCTTGAAGACGTAGCTCCAATGTCTTCTCCATCTAATGTTGACCCTGAGATGTTTGTCAGTCTGATTCTCATCTTTGTAGGAAACTATTATTTCCCCTTCGGAGGTATTTATGATCTTTATTATTATTTTTATTATACATCATGTTCTGAAATTTCACCATTTCACTCTAGTTGGGAATCTTTTTTTCCTTTTTTTAATTTAACCTATTTAGCACTCATGGAGTCCCTGGGTGGTGCAGATGATTAACATACCCTCTGCCAACCAAAAGATGGGAGGTTTGGATCCACCCAGATGCACCTCAGAAGAGGTCTCCTTCTGAAACAGCAGCCATTGATACCCCAGTGGAGCACAGTTCTAGTCTGATATGCATGGCATTGCCATGAGTCAGAGTTGAATCAGACAACTGTTCTGGTTTTTTGGGAGTTGGTTTGATTAGGTCTTTTCTAGCTGAAGTCTCATTGCTCTCTTCCTCTCTGGGAAATTATTTTCTGTTATTATTTCTTTGAAATTTCTTTCCTGCCATTTTCTCTGTTTTATCTTCTGGGATATTTTGTTACTTAGATGGTGGGCTCCTGAACCAATTGTCTACATGTACCTCCCCTCCCCCACTTTCACTTTTTTAATATTGTGAGACATATCTATTTTATCTTCCAATCCTTTTATTAAAATTTAAAAATATTTAAAAACAATTAACTACCAAGATAGAATACTTCCAAAGAGTGCTTTGTTGCTGAAGAATGAAGAAAACTAAAGACACATGGAAACAATTAATCCAAGGGATTAGTGGACCATGTGAACCCTAGCCTGTATGACCGTGAGACCAGAAGACCTAGATGTGGTGGCCCAGGTACCACTGTCAACAGCTGGGAAAGGGATCAGTGCCAAAGATCCTGGATGTTGTTGTTGTTGTTGTTATGTGCCATCGAGTCGGCCCCGACTCATAGCGACCCCTCCTTGGGTTTCCAAGGCAGTATCACTACAAAAGTAGGATTCCTCCCGAGGAGTGGCTGGTGGGTTTGAACCGCCAGCCTTCTGGTTAGCAGTCAAGTGCCTTAGGCACTATGCTACCAGAGCTCCCTAAATAGAGTGGGAGAATAATGTGGGACAAAATTCAAAATAATAATAATAATAATAAAAGACCAGGCTTACTAGTCTAATAAGGCCTAGTAAAACTCCTGAGACCATATTAGGCCCCTAGTTAGCCATCAGGCCTGGAACTGAACTTACCCCTGTGGCTTCCAGCAAACAATAGACAGGCGTATAGGGTGAGCATTTATACCAGATAGATACACTCTTTAGAAAGATCAATCATGGGCAGTATTTGCACAGGCATATAGTACAGGGGCAGGAATGCACAGGGAAGAAGGACACAGGGAGGAAGTGGGAAGAGACTGATATATTGTGGGGACTGTAGTCAATGTCATGAAACAAAATGTGTATGAACTGCTGTATGGAAAATTAATTTGCTCTGTAAAGTTTCACCCAAATCACAATAAAAATTTAAATTAAAAAAAAAAGTGCTTTGTTGTTCCAAGATTGTTTCTCTTTAGTTGCACCCTGTTTTTGTTTTATAAATGCACTCTCCTCTCAAATATCTCTGAGGGTAATGATTTTTAAAATCTCTCAACTGTTTACTAAATTATATATTTCCTCAGAGGCCTGTTCTCATGTGTGTTTACCTGGTTCTTTCCCATTCAAACTGTAAGAACCTTCCTGTCTGAGTATTCTTAGCTTATTCTTATGTTCAGTCCTAAAGATACAAGGTGAATTTTCTAGATAGCACATGGAGTATCTTTTCTCCTGTTTTTTTGTACAGGCAATCCCAGGTTACGAATGAGATCCGTTCTTAGGTGTGTCTTTAGTTGAATTTATGGGTGAGTCAGATCAATGCATACGGTTCTTATTTAGCCATACTTTAGTGCAAGAAAAGGCTGGAAGCTTTTTCAATGATTTAAAAGTTGCACATGCAGCAAATGAAGGTGATTGTGATGAAGAATGTATTGTGCATAGGGCTTGATTGAGTGGCTTCAGAGTGAGGGCAAATTTACAAAACAGAAAGGGCAAGTACTCTTGGACTTGTTTTCCCAGCCTAGGTCATTAATTTTCCCTAGGTTATTTGTTAAATTTCTAAGGATAGGGAAACCTGGTTGGTGGTGTGTAATCACCAGGCTGGTTTCACGGGTAGAAGGATTGTGGGTGCCAACTCAGGCAGTTCCCCTGCCTGGGATCTCGCTTCTCATTGCTCTCTGCACCTGCCAGCCCCACAGCAGATAACACCTGGAGAAGCCATTCTCTACTCTGCCGCATTTCTCTCCTGAAATCATTCTAGACTGTGGTTTCTTTCTGTTCTGTTTGCCAGCGTGCTTCCATTCCCTGCCTCTCTTCCAGAAATTTGTTTCACTCCTTTTTAATCCTCCTCCCCTTCTTTTCACGTTTTCCAGTACAATTCTCAGTGACACTTACCCCTAAGTTCTTCTCTAAATTACAACAAAACTACTTGCCAGGTAACACGGAAGTTACCACATCTTAATTTGAAAATAAAATACCACAAAATGTCTAACAATTTTTATGTTGTTTTTCTTCCAATATCTTTCCCATTAAATTCATAGTCATGGATGACTTGTGATCTCAATAAGTAGAAAATTTTTACCATTAACAATATATTTTTGATGTATAGTTTCTAATTTTTTACCAAACAGCAATTGCATTCAAGAATTCCTAGATGAATTACAGACTTATTAAATCCACTTCCCTTTTGCTGTACATTAAAATGTCATTTTCCTAAGATGCCCCTGCTAACCCTCTAAAAATCACTGTATTTTCTGGATAGCTAGATTGGAATGTTTTGTAGAGCTTTGTTTCATCTTTTATTTTAAATTTTTATAAATTATACTTTCTTCACATTCCTATATACATCTCTAGGATATTCTAATATAGCTTCTAGGTATATTACAAATAGGAAAGTGTCTATAGGCCTAGTTTAATATGTCTCTGACTGAAAATGACTCTTGTCAATACCATCACTCTGCTATTGCAACCTAGGAACAGATCATCCTTTATTTAATAGCTACATCATGTTACATTTGCTTTCAGATAAAGTGCCTAAGTCA
>NW_006921622.1:1636213-1638206 GCF_000298275.1 Orycteropus afer afer
AAAAAAAAAAAAGATCTTACATTCAGTCCTATCAAATTTCATCTTGTTAGATTCAGTCATTGTTCCAGTTTGTCACAGCCCTTTAGGTTTGATTGTGTTGTTCTTTGAAGTTACTGTTCCTTCTAATAGTGTCATCCATTAAGTTGATATATCTATCCATAAGTTAAAAGCAGCAGGAATTTTTAAGGTGAGAATATTTATGTGGTTTTGTACTCTGTGCAAAGGAGTTCTGGTGGAGTAGGGGATAAAGCACTCAGCTGCTAACCAAAGGGCCAGTGGTTTGAATCCTCCAGCCACTCCATGGGAGAAAAATGAGGGGTCTGCTTCCATAAAGATTTATAGCTTTGGAAACCCTATGGGACCATGCTACTCTGTCTATGGGATCGCTATGAGTTTCAATCAACTCGATGGCAGTAGATTTGGTTTGGGTTTGGGTTTGGGTACTCTGTGCAGAAATAATTCTCTAACATTTTGGTGTTAGAGTCAGATAAAGTAATACATTCTATGGCTTCTTTCATTCACCTAGTCTCATGTTCTTACTAAGACTCAACTTTACATATTTAATAAAATAGGAAATCTCTTTAGTAAAGCCTTTGACTTTGTTAAAGGTGGTAGAAAACTTGATTAAAGAAGTTAGGTTTTCTTAACTCAAAGTCATTAAAAAAAAAAAAAAAAAGACCAGGTAGTTTTGCTGGTCTGATAGAGACTGGTGAGACCCCTGAGACTATGGCCCCTAGTTACCCTTCAAGTGTGGAATTGAACTCACTCCTGTGGCTTCCAGCTAAACAATAGACAGGTGTATGGGATGAACATTTACATCATGTAGATACACTCCTTGGATTGATCAAACATGGGAGAACAGAACAGCAGTGTTTGCACAGGGAGACATCTAGGGAGTGGGAGTGCGTGGGAAGGAAGGACACAGGGAAGAGGTAACTACAGGGAGGAAGTGGGAAGAGAGCTGTTACATTGTGGGGACTGCAGTCAATGTCATGAGACAAAATGTGTATGAATGAATTTGCTCTGTGTTTCACCCAAATCACAATAAAAATTAAAAAAAAAAAAGTGGGGTTTTCTTATGTAAGAGGAAGCTAACGAGTACCTCATTTACTTATGTGCCTGGCAACCGAGAAGACAAAAATGGAGTACTGAACGTCTTACTTCTTATTAAATAGTAGCCTGTGTTAACCATTTATAATTTTACATACTGTCTTGTTAAATGAGAAGTAGACAATGGTGGTGCCTATGGGAATGTTGTACCCTTGAAGGTAAATACATATACACAACTTTGTCAAATTAGTATAAACAATCTCAACACATCCTATGATTTAGAATATTCTAAAATTTACCATTTTATTACTCACAGATGGTTTGACATATGCAGTTCTTTATACATTAGTGCTATTTACTGTTTATACTTGATAATGAGCATAACTGTCTATGGTAACTTCTCTATAGTCTTTCTTTAACCTGAATAGAAATACACAGAGCTTTGGAATCAGGTCTGGAATATGATCCTTCTTAAAACACTATATCTCTGAGAATTCACTTTTCCAAATAATTTTGTCAGAATTTTGCCATAATATAGATGATTTGAAGTACCATTTTTAACTTATTCCTGAGGGTTTTACCAAATTTGGAATACACTTAGGAATTTTCCTAAAAATGAAAGAGCTAATGACCTGTGGCTTCCACATGAAGACTTTTCCAAAAGAGACAAGGATTTTTGATCAGTGATAGATGAGCAAAATTTTCTGATCATGTGAGCACACAGTTTAGTGATACAGGACACATGTGAATATAAATTTCACCTTTCCTGGCAGTTTATCCATAGCAAATAATTACACAAAAAAATCTGGAAAATTGAAGGAACTGAGTGAAGGGTATATAGTATCCCTCTGAACTATCTTTTCAACTTCCTGTGATTTTGTAATTTATTGCATAATACAAAGTTTAAAAAATCACAGAAAGTTCCACTTGGAAGGAGATCTAT
>NW_006921622.1:1638616-1680160 GCF_000298275.1 Orycteropus afer afer
GTATATGTGAACTGCTGTATGGAAAGTGAATTTGTTCTGTATACCTTCACCCAAATCACAATAAAATAAATAAATAAATAAATAATAAAAATAAAAAATGTAAAGAACTGTGAAAAAAAAATAATGCCTGGAAAGACAGAATATAGTTTGTCAGGTAAATTTAGAGTAACTAAGAAACATGGCCATTTTTGTACACTAAAACCCAGATATTATATAAAGTAAAACCAAACCCAAACCCACTGCCATCTAGTCAATTCTGACTCATAGCAACCTCCACAGGGTTTCCAAGGCTATAAATCTTTGGGGGAGTGGATTATCTCACTTTCCTCCCACAGAACAGCTGGTGGGTTTGAACTGCCAACCTTCTGGTTGGCAGCCAAATGCCTTGCCCACTGCGCCACCAGAGCTCCTTAAAATATTACATAAAACAAGATAAAGTTACAGTGTCTTTAGGAAATATAGTAAGAAAACACAAACAGACTAAAGCAAATCTAAGTCACTGATATTTGATATTAGGTAATTGTTCTTTGCTTTAAAAGTAAGTATAGATATTGGGGTTATGTTTTAAAAAATGAAAACTCTCAAATTTAAAATGTGTATTAAAGTATCTATAGATGAAATAATGTGAGTCAGGGTTTTGTTTCAAAGTTGTGAGAGGAGACTGGGAGAATGTGGTGTGTAGGGAGTCAAGATACAAGACTGGACCATATGATAATATTTGTCAAAAGTGGATGATAGATCCATGGGAGTGCATCATTCTACCTCCCTTGATTTTTTTTGTTTGAACTTTCCCCCAATGAATAAAAAATTTCAAAAATCAGAAATATATCCAAATAATGGTCTTAAAGATCTTAATTAAACAACTAAATAAAAATGTAGAAAAGTGGTTAGAATGCGTATAAAAACAAAATGCACTGTGGTTTAGCGTCCTAGGGGGGAAAAAAAAGAATTTTTAAATGAGCTCTGGTGGTGTAGTGCCTAGGGCATTTGACTGCTGGCTGGAGGGCTGCCGGTTCAAACCCACCAGCCATTCCTTGGAGGGAGAACTGGGCAATCTACTTCCGTACCTCGGAATCTCAAGGGGCGGTCACTCTGAGTCAGATCTGACTTCAATAGCAGTGAGTGAGTTTACTGCATTAATATCAGTGAAAAAAGAAAAAGTTGTATATTTTAACAAAATATAAATGAATAACTTCAGTCAGGGACAAGCAGAAGGAGGAAAATCGAAGTCATTGTTTAGGAAGCATTGAGTTTCAGTTTATGTTAAAGGAAAATTTGGTAACAAATATTGGTGATGTTTGCACAATGTAATTAATGTAACGGTGTCACTAATTGTACACAGGAATAAATTAAGTTGGCAAATGTTACGATATATTTTATAACAATAAAAAAGAAAAAGAAAAGCCTAAAAAAAAAAATCACAGAAAATGATGCTTATCTGTTATACTAGTAAAATAGAAACAACATTAGTAGGGAGGGAGATGGTTAAATAAAATATAACTGATACATCATTTAAAAGTACAATTATGAATACTAGAAACATACAAAGTGCTTATAATAAATGCAAAATGTAGAATATAAAATTCTGTGAGTAATATGTAAGCTTTACCAGAGAGAAACTAAGAAAATAATGCTATTATGATAGAAAGATTAAGACTTTTCTTTTTCTCTGAAAAATATTAATATGGGGAACATACTGCTTTTGCAACAAAACAAAACAAAATGTCAAAAGTATATAGCATTAGGTGCCAGTGGTAAGCATACCTCTGTAGCTTAATGATTTACTATCAGGGCAAACGGATCTCTGAGGACCTCAGGAGCTCTGTGTGCTGTTGCTTAGTGCTGAGGTCTTCCCATCACAGCCATGGTTTGTCCTCTTGGTGCTTGTCTATAGCAGTAAAGAGGGGATCCATTCAGTGTGTAACTATTATGGAGGACACTCAAGAACTGTGTCCTCAGGAACTCAAAATTTATTGGAGGGAGACTTTATGTACACAACATGATTATTTTTTAATGTCAGGCAAATTATTTTATTATAAAACTGCTATGATAATGTCAAAAAGGAATAAATTAAATCTTACTGATGGGATTTAGAGAGCTACATGCAGATGGTAGTTTTCAGTAGAACCGTAATCAATGGGTAAGATTTTGAAGGTAAGGGTAAAAACAGTCTTAGTATAAAAAGTGTGTGAGGAAAAGCCCAGAGCAAGGAAAGAAAAAGGGGATATCCCAGGACTGTGGAGTAGTTTTGTGCAGCTCTTCTCTAAGATATATGGGGAAGTATATTTAAAGAAAAGGCTAGAAAGGTCTATCAAGGGACATGTATGGAAGACCTTTCATGTCAGAGGGAAGAGTTTGAATAATTTTTTGTTTTCTGTATATAGTAGAGAGCTGCTGAAGGTTTTTGAACAGAAAATTTACCAAATAAGAGTCATGCTTTATAAAGCTAAATCTGACTGTAGTCTAAATGACAAAGGAAAAGTAGAGAAAGTAGTAAATTATCTGAAGACAGAGTGGGGATGAAACATAGGAAATACTGGAAGAAGTAAGATTTGAAAACCAAACAGGATACTGTGGCGTGGGGGGGGGGGGGGGGGGGGGCGGGAATCAATGCTAAGAGGACTAGAAGAATGGTGGCTCTAATTACAAACTATTGGGAAAAAGCTGATTTTCTTGGGAAAAGAAAGGACAAGAAGATGAGATAATGAGTTTGGTTTTAGGCATGTTGAAGAAGTGCTAGAATATTTGTGCGGAGTTCTGGTGGTGTAGTAGGTAAAGCACTCAGCTGCTAAACAGGTCTATGGTTCGAATCCAACAGCTGCTCTGCGGGAGATGAGACAGTCTGCTTCTGTAAAGATTTATAGCCTTGGAAACCCTATGGGGTTGCTGTGAGTTGCAATCAACTCGATGGCACTGGATAGAACATTTGTGTGGGCCTAAATCGTAGGCAAAAAGGGAGCCGCAGTAGTATAATGGTTAAGCACTTGGCTACTAACCAAAAGACCAGTGGTTTGAACCCACAAGTGGCTCCCGGAGAGAAAAAGACCTGGTGATCTGCTCCTGTAAAGAAAGAGTACAACCTAGGAAACCCTATGGGGCAGTTCTAATCTATCATAAAGGGTCTCTATGAGTCAGAGTAGACTCAATGGCACCTAACAATATATACTATGCAGTTAGAATGGAGGCCTAAATATGGACACATGAATATTGCCTGCGTTCAGGTAAAAACTGAAACCACAGCAATGGAAGAACTAACCAAAAAAGACTACACCATCTAAAGGAAAAAAGGATGAAGAAAGGCTCTTAGGGAATTGCTACATGCTATGGGCAGAGAACTAATATAAGAGTGAGGAATGCCCAGAGAGATTAAAAAACAAGGATAGTACAGGGTCCTGGGATTAAGTGAAAGAAAAGCTAAATTTGCCAGGGAAAATGAATGTTCAATGTAAATGGGAGGAAAACCAAGAGAATTTAGAGGTTACATCAAACATTTCTATAGTTAAGGCAAAATCAGTTGAAAAGCTCAGATTGATTTAGGAGAAAGAACAAAGTTGAACATAGGATAGATATGGATCTGGCCTTGGAGTAGTGTGTATGGGAAAAGCAGTGTGTACTTGTGTGGGACAGAAGACAGTCATACTAGTAACTATAGAAGTGGAAGCTAACATTTGTGCATCACTAATACATATAGGCTCTCTGGTGGCATAGTGCCTAAGACATTTGACTGCTAACCAGAAGCCTGGTGGTTCAAACCCACCAGTCACTCCTCAGAAGGAAGATTGGGCAATCTACTTCCATAGTGATACTGCCCTAGAAACCTAAGGAGGGGTCGCTGTGAGTTGGATCCGACTTGATGGCAGTGAGTTTGGGTTTTTTGGAATATGTACAAGCATTGTTCTGAGTGCTTTACATTCATAAACTCATTTAGTTTTCATAGCATCCCTATAAGATACGTAATATTATCCAATTTTACAAATGAGGAAACTGAGGCAGCAAGCAGTTAAGTAAGCTACTTAACTAGTAGTAATGAACTTCTAACCCAGGCAGTGTGGCTCCAGAGTTCATACTCTGAACGATTCATAGATGTAATTATATACATCACCAAAATATAAAAATTCAACTTGAAAATTTATACACAACCCAGAGTGAAAGACTGAATTTTAATGAGTTAAAATATAATGCAGCAAAATCATATAAAATTCAACAATGTTTATTATTTCTACTTTGATATTCAGTCAAATCATACTTCTATTTTACCATTAACTTTTTAAGATTTGTAATACATCATTATGCCATAATGTTTTTTAACCTTTTCGGGGTATTTTTCTTCAGCTCAGAATATTAGCAGGATGATATGCACAGCTAAGACAAATAAGCTACATTTTTTACATTTAAAAAAAAAAAGCATAAACATTGATTCCACGCATGCTTTGGTGAAAAATATAAAAGTTCAAATTACTCTCAGTGGCACAGGCAGGTCGACATGCATAAAGATGGCAGAATTCCATCCAGCATGATGGCTGATGGCCTCTGGAGCAGGGCCATAAAAGGGCTGAGAAAATGTTGTTACTAGTTAGCTGTGCCAAGTTAACTGGAATGCTGACGGCTGCACCACATACCCAGCGTGAAATTTTATGAAGACTCGATGTGAGGAAGCCACAAACGGAGCTATATCGGTGTCCTAAAATGCAAGAAAAAAAAGAAACAAATGATACTTTTCCCCAAGTTTGAACATATTTTAGAAATGTTAGTCTAGTAAAAAAAAAAAAAAAAGTACTACATAAAGAAGCTTTATATAATTTACAGTAAACCTGCATATCCTTCTTAAATAAATAAATAAATAAAACCTTGCTAAGAATAATTAATGTAGATACTTTATCAAATATATTGCTGGGAGAAATAGGGAATGATTGCTAATGGGTGTGGGGTTTCTTTTTGGAGTACTGAAAATGGTCTAAAACCAATTGTGGTGATGATGGCTATAGAACTCTGCAAATACACTAAAAGCTATGGAATTCTATACCTTAAATAGGTAAATTGTTGGTGTGTAAATTACATTGCAATTAAATTGTTGATAAACAAAAACTTGAATTTCCTATTCAAGTTCTTAAGAACATTTAATTTTTTTTTCTGATGGAAACCACTTATATTTGCAACTGAAATGATCCTATGAGTAAAGAATATTACTTTTCACCCTCAACATCTATAATTTCCTCCTGGGATTTATTTTCACATCCTTTCTGTGGATCTGTGTGTGTGTAGGGTGGGAGAAGGATAGACTTGGTCTTTATTTTCTCTCATTTCCTAATCATTCATTTGACAAATATTTATTGAGAGACTACTATGTTGCAGGTATTGTTTTTAGCACTAAAGATATAAAACAATGAACAAAACAGACAAAAATCCTGTAGCTCTCATAAAGCTGTTGTTGTTGTTGTTGTTATATGCTGTCCAGTTGGACCTGACTCATAGTGACCCCTCCTTGGGTTTCTGAGGCAGTATCACTACGGAGGGAGCTCTGGTAGCATAGTGGTTAAAGCACTTGACTGCTAACCAGAAGGCTGGCGGTTCAAACCCACCAGCCACTCCTCGGAAGGCAGGTTGGGGCAATCCTACTTCCGTAGTGATACTGCCTCGGAAACCCAAGGAGGGGTCACTATGAGTCGGGGCCGACTCGATGGCACATAACAACAACAACAAAAAAAAATCACTACGGAAGTAGATTGCCCCATCTTCCTTCCAAGTAGTGGCTGCTGCAGGAGAGTTTATTGGAATGTTGTCTCTAGTAGTGGAAAGCTGAAGAAACCTACAATTCCAACTAAACCAAACCAAACCAAATGTACTGGAGTCGAGTTGGAACGACTCATAGTGACCCCGCCTTCGGTTTCTGAGGCAGTATCACTACAGAAGTAGATTGCCCAACCTTCCTTCCAGGGAGTGGCTGGTGGGTTTGAACCTCCAGCCTTCTGGTTAGCAGTCAAATGCCTTAGGCACTATGCTACCAGAGCTCCCAAAATTCCAACTAGAGAGGCTTAAATAAATTATGCTGCACTCATGCAACAGAATATCATTTAACAATTAAACATGATCTACCCAGAGTATTATCATCGTGAGATGTTAATGATATACAGGCAGTTTCGGATTACGAACTAATTCTGTTCCTAAGTCTATCTTTTAGTCAAATTTGTATGTGAGTCAGAACAGTTAGGTACGGTTCATATCTAATATTAGCCAGTCAAATGTTTTTCTTAGTATATAGTATATAGTGTACCCTTTCTATGCATAAAACATAAAGAAATACTTCCAGATACCCTAAAACATCTTTAAAATGATAATACAATAATAATAATGTTTTGGTGCAGTTGTAAAGTAGTACCCATTTGTTATTATGAACCATTGTATGTAGCTCAGATTTTTAATATAATTGGCTTTATGGGGTTTGGTTACTACCTACGAGTTGTATGTAAGTCAGACGTGAGTAACCTGGGGACTGCCTGTTTTTAAATGAAATATATATAGAATATAAAATGTGTGTACATATCCAAATATGTGAAGAAAGGTGTTGGGAGAATATTTCTCAGGGTGTTGTTGTTGATGTTGTTATTGTTTTATCAATTTTCTTAGTTTTCTGAAAATAACATTCTACTTTATAAAGAGCAAATAATTAAAAAAAAAGACACCATAGGTTTCAGCAGATGTAATTCTCTATCCAGTTTGATCAGAAAGCCTAAGTAAGGAGCAGAACCATTAGAAATAGATGTCCTCTCAGCAGCAATCACATCTCCCTGACTTGAAAGCTCTTTACAGTCTCATTTTCACATAAAATGAGAACGGTAAGGGCAGATGTCTACAGTATTGAGCCTATGTCAGAATCCTAGCTTCTGATGTTGAGGGAAGATACATAAGAATTTTACAAAAACAATCAACCTATTGATTAATCTAATTTCCCTGCGTATATCTTTAAAGAATTCTGTAATTTTTAGTAAGAAGCAGATGAAGTGGAACCAGGAGTCTAAATTTTTTATAGTTCTATTCATGAAGAAATAAACATGAATATTCATCCCTGGGTGGTGGAATAGAATCATCTGTGGAGCTTAAAAACGGCTCCTCCTCCAGAAGTTCGGATTCTGTAGGTTTGAGCGAGGAATGAAGTCTAGAATGTTAACTAACTCCACGTTTGGGAGCTCTGGTAGTGCCTAAGGCATTTGACTGGTAACTAGAAGGCTGGCGGTTCAAATCCACCAGCCACTCCTGGGAAGGAAGGTTGGGCAATCTACTTCTGTCGTGATACCGCTTCAGAAGCCCAAAGAGGGGTCACTATGAGGCGGATCCGACTCCACCGCAGTGTTTGGTTTGGAATACAGCTTTACTGCAGTGACCACTAGATGGCACTAGAGCTCTCAAAGTAAAAAAGAAAGTCTGAAGAAGACTTGAATTTGTTAAAAGCTTTTCCTTTGCACTTTGCATGTGTGTACTTTTAAACATCTATACTGAGTTACTTTCATTATTTTAAAATAGTAACACGAGAATCTGAAAATGATCGTTTTGCTCACTGCTCCACAATATGGTCCAGCGGATGGAGAATCAGCGTCCGGCCCATCGTAGAGTATGATATAGTTCTGGACACAATCTCCTGGATCATTGATGCTGATGAAGTAAAAGCTGACTGTGACAGGTCTCCCAGCAGGGGCAGTGATAATCCACTCGCAGTGAGTGTTGTTTGGATAAGTGGCTGGATAACCAGGGCTGGTGAACGAACCACTGTCTCCGTAAAGAGTTCCACCACAGCCTGAAAGAAAAATGTCAGGAAGTGTGATTCAATGAAGTATAAACCATTCAGTCTGCTTTAGTGCATGTGCAAGGCAAGAGGGCTATTTTCATTTTCTTAAGGCGCTGAGACTCTCCCCAAGAATAGTGGAGGCAGAAACCCTTTCCTTTTCTTGTTCCTTCATCTTTGGGCTACATCCCTCGCCCCCAACCTCCATATTCTTTTCCTTGCATGTTATGGTTTAGGGACAACTTCCTCCAGGACTGATTCTTTGAAAATACTGGATTGAGAACAAAATGGGAAAACAACAAACTAACTATTCTTATTGTTAATTGCCATCAAGTGATCTCCAACTCATGGGGACTACATGTCTGTAGGATAAGACTGAACTCTACAGGGTTTCCAAGGGTGCGACCTTTCAGAAGCAGATCGCCAATCCTTTCTGCTGAGACACTTCTGGGTGTGTCTGAATTGCCAACTTTTTGGCACTTAAACTATTTGCACCACCCAGTAGGGGGTGAGTCTTTGAAGCTGTCTTTCTGCTTTTGATGGTGTCGAGCTCTCCATGTGCAATGAGTCGATGATAATGATGTAGGTGAGGTAAAATTAAAAACAAAATTTCAGGACTGAACTGAAAGACAGCATGCCGTTGTAAGTTTAGCTAGCAGTTACTTTATTATAAAAGTGATTTTACCTGGTTTATAATTGACAGCTCCAAGATTGATAAAGTTAAAGCTCTTTAAGTATTGGTGCAATTTGTTAATTTGTAAACTAAAACCATCACTATTTAGACCATCTATCCATGGGGATCCAGCTATCCTAAGCACACAGAAGGAAACTCTATGGCATAATTAAAAAGCACCTGGGCTGGGCACCTGACACCTGGAGTTCTAATCCTGCCTCTACCACAATGTAGCTGTGCATTTTGGTAACTTGTTAATCTAGCTGTTTTAGTTCCCTGCTGTAAAATCAGGGCATTGGAAATGAACTTTAAGATTTCTTTCAGGGCCAGGATTTCATTATCTACAATTGTTTCTACACAACTGTTTCCTTATCCACTCAGTATATTTAAATGAGTCCCTTTTATCATTCTTATTTTGAAGACATCCTACGTCTGAGGTTTTTAGATATTTTGGGAAGTTTTATAGAGGTAAATCTATTGATACAACTTAAATTTCCTTCACCTACTTGAGAAACATTAGATCAAAAATGCAGGAAAGTACTTAGTGCTGTGAAAATCAGTCGGCCCCCAAGAGTGCTAAGAAATGACAGGGTCTGCAAAGGGGATAGCTGCTGTGTACACACAAGACTGTGTTCACAATTAGGCTTCTTGATAAACTTCTGTTTTTTTTTTTTAATTCTCAGAGAACTACCATGATGATCAAATCAAACGTCTGTCAAAACTTCTGATTCTTCTGTGTTCATGGGTGACACGGCCAGGCCATCTACCCTTAGGTGTTGTTTTGGACTAGTTCCCTGCAGTCATCTTCAAATCAAACAGTATCCTCATGAGCAGTTGAGCGGAGAGCGTTTCACCATAGACATTGGGTTCTTTTGGAAAATTATCTATGTGCAGCTAACTTTGAGAAGCAGGAACTCCAGGGTCTGACTAGAGGCTGTTTCAGGATGTGTGGCATGTCCTTGGTGACTGTTACTTTAACCTGGCCTGTGCTTTGAGGCTATCACTTGAGAAATTAATGGAATAAGGACCCATATAACCCGCTTTCAATGACCCCTCTTTGGAGCACCTTCCCAATATGTTTGGGTGATGCTGTCCAATTTGAATCATATCTGCTCATGATAAACATATTCTGTTACACTAATTGTTGGTGTTTCTTAAGCATTTGGGTTTTTGACAAGTCAAAAGTCTTAAGAAAAATAGCAATGTATAAAAGAATTTCCTAATCTTTATACCTATACATGTTTTATCTGTAAATACATATATTCCCATATATATAAAACTAGTGAATGAAAATAGAATTAAAAAGAGTATCTATACTTTGATTGATAAAAATCTTTATTTTTAACATAGGAAATAATCAAGTATAAAAATATCCAAAAAGATAATGTCACTTTAATTGCTTCTTTGTATTAGACACTCTGGAAGCTCCGGTAGCGTAGTGCCTAAGGCACTTAACTGCTAACCAGAAGGCTGGCGGTTCAAACCCACCAGCCACTCCTCAGAAGGAAGGTCAGGCAATCTACTTCCATAGCGATACTGCCTTGGAAACCCAAGGAGGGGTCCCTAGGAGTTGGATCCGATTCGACGGCAGTGACTTTGGTTTATTAGACACTTTATGATTTTCTCACCTGCATTCCATTCCGTTACAAAGTGGAAATGTCTTACCGGAGGCTGATGAGGTCCAGATGATTTCGTATCCATGACTGGAAATTGCACTATTACTCTTAAATCGCAGGTATAATTCATTGTTTTCAGAGAAGACAGGATTTGGCAGGAGAGTTCCACAATATTTCCCAAGTAACGGGTAACTTCTATCACTTCCATTCCTTACCTTTAAAAATCAGAGTCATTTATTATTACATGTTCTTCTGTTTATCACTGCTATGCATTAAAATGAGATACAATTTGAATGACATTTTTTTGGGGGGGGGAAAGCTTTGTCTCTATGTACTTGGAAATGAAAGCTTTCCTGTAAATTACCCTCAAAAGTCACTTGTACTCTCAAAGAACAGAAATGTTTAATTCATAGAGCAAAACCATTTGCATTTGGATTCAGAAATAAGTGTTAACTTACAGCAATTAAAACACCAGGGCACGTTTTCATACACTAGTTGGTGCTATTATCCTGTAACCTTTGTTCTTGGGGAGACATTTTGAAGAATGTAGTTAAAATGAATTTTAAAACGGTGATGCTGGGAGCAGTGTTGCTCATTTTGATTTCAGTCAATTCTATTATGCCTTATTCATTTCACTGTAGTTCTCCCCGACCCCCCATTGAAAACTGCTCTGCTGTAAAGGAGCTATGAAAAATAAAGACAGTGTACAAAGTATAATAAAGTTGAGAACAAAAGGAATTTCTGTATGGGAAAAGGACACAATTCAACAAAACTATAAAATTTCTGACTTGTTACAAATTTTAAAAACACATTCTGAAGTGGACAAGTTTTATCTTTTCAGTTCACTGTCTGGGGTAGGTGCATACAAAAACAGGAAATGAGTCAATGTGTGCATGTGGATAACTGCACTGTGAATTCAACCACATTCTGTATCCAGCCTGGCTCCTACTGCACACTCACAATCATCTCCATGTGAGAACTCTTGAGGCCGATTACAGAATTATTATACAGGCACTGTATAGTTGGAACCAGCTCCACATGTATAAATGCTGATTTTATTGATAAAAGTATTCAGTATCTTGAAAGTTTCCCCACTCTCTTTATAATTTCATGGTTTAAAACACGGGTAAGTTCTGGTTGTCTTAAATCATAGAGCTTCTTAAGAGGCAGTGGCCAGTCTTGCTGGGTTGTGTCGATCTGGAGAGATTCCTTTTAAGTCTGTATAAAAATCCAAACCAAACCCACTGCCATCGAGGCAATTTGACTTACAGCTTTCCTATAGGGCAGAGTAGAACTGCACAGGGTTTCCAAGGTTACAAATCTCTACGAAAGCAGGCTGCCTAATTTTTCTCCTGCAGAGCAACTGGTGGGTTCAAACCATGAACCTTTGGTTAGCAGCTGAATAGTTTCACCACTGCACCACTGGAGCTCAGCAGCCAAGAAAAAAATCAGTTGCACTGGCGTCGACACCGACTCATGGCAGCCCCACGTGGGTCAGAGTAGGGTCTTTTCCATGGCTGATTTTTCAGTGCAACCAATGGAAAATAATGCCTTTCTGGTGCTTTATTAGGGAGCTCTGGTGGCATAGTGCCTAAGGTACTTTATTGGATTATTCTCCAAGTGTTTGAAAAAAGTGCACAGAGTTGTCAGTAATCTCCAAACTCACTGCCATCGAGTTGATTCCAGCGCATAGACACCCCCAGTGGGTTTCCAAGGTGGTAAATTTTACAGAAGTAGGTTGCTTCCTTCCGTGGAGTGGCTGATCGCTTTGAACTGCTAACCTCCTGGTTAGTAGTCAAATGCCTTAGGCACTGCGCCACCAGAGCTCCTTCCCAGTAGGAGAGAACTGCCATAATTAAGAATGCTGGAGGGCCTGACTCCCCACCGTTATATTCTTAGATTGGGGTCTTTTCTCTGGGTCCTCTTAGAAGGCTGATGCTCTGAGAGGAGGAGGGGATATTTACACTGGAGTTACTCAGGATTTGTCAAGTTCACTTTTTCCTTCCCTTCAAGGGATAACTGAGAGCCGAAGCTGTCTCTGGGGCACCTGAAAGGGGAGGTGAAGGCTTTGAAGACAATGCAAATTCAAATGGGGTCTAGACCTTGGCCCTCAATTGTATTAATGCAGTCAGAATCCCCAGGAAGAAGTTTCCGTTCCCACCGTTGTTAATGTGAATGGAATCCTGGAACTTCCTAGATTGGTTGCCAATAAACTATGCCCACAATCTTCCCACTGAAAAACAGACTCAGCTACATTTTAAAGGCCTAAGTTGTAGTTTCCCTTCTTTGCTTATTAGACAGGAATTTTCATAACCATTTGATGGGAGAAGGGAAGTAAGCCATGAGGAGCAGCTCTCACCCTCCAAAGCTGGAAATCTAGGGTGTATTTCCCAGCATGCTGCAGGCCAATAACTCCACTCAATAACAGCTCAGGCTGGAGGTAAACAAAGAGTAATTGCACTATGACACTGATCTAACAGGATTGTTTTGCCTTTTCTCCATACCCCACTCCACCCCTAGTTTCTGATTTATATTTGATATAAATGTTTGGATCTCCATGGTGGGTGAGGAACACAGGTCAGAGTTTAAGACAGTGATTGGTACAAACAATACTATATTTCTTCATTTACTCCCTGCTATACACCCTCTTATGGTATATTGGATAAGGCATTTGGCTACTAACCAGAAGGTCAGCGGTTCAAACCCACCAGCTGCTCCAAGGAAGGAAGATGGGGCAATCTACTCCCAAAAAGATTTACAGCTTTGGAAACACAGTGGGGGTCACTATGAGTGGGATTTGACTTGATGGCAATGAGGCTGGAGTTTCTGGACACACATATACTATCATTTTCTTGTAAAAGCAAGTATTCCCCATGAAAACAGCAAGAGGTTCCTCCATGTATTTAATACGTTAGCTGCTGTTGAGTCAACCACTGATCCATGGTGGCCCTATGCACAACAGAACAAAACGCTGTCTGCTCTGGCACCATCCCCATGATTAGTTGTGGATCAGACCAGTGGAATTCATAGGGTTTTCATTGGCTGATCTTTTGAAAAGAGGAAAATAAAAGATTGTCAGGCCTTTCTTCCTAGTCCATTTTAGTCTGGAAGTTCTGCTGAAACCTGTTTAGCATCATAGCAACATGCAGGCCTCCACTGACAGACAGGTGGTGGCTATTCATGAGGGGCACTGGCCAGGACTGAATATCAGTCCCCTACATGGAAAGTATGAATTCTACCACTGAACCACTAACACCCTTTATGCTGTAGACTAAGGGTATACATTAACAAAGGACTTCAATTTAGTCTATCTATAGGAGAGAGCTTTCCAGGATAATAAACCTCCACATCTGCTGTAGCGGAGCAAACAAACTTTTGGGGAACCTCAGAAGACTCAATTGTAACATGAAACAAAGCCATTTAGATAGCCTCAAGAAAGGTTTAGATTTAAATTCAGTGCGAGAGAAAGTGCACATGCTTTATGTGTACTAATCTTATGTTGCTCACAGTTTATTAAGAATGAACACATTTACAACACAGTTTGCAAAGGACACAGACAAATGAGCTTTGGGGTTCCCATGGCAAAATACAGGCACTGAGCACCATACAGTGTGTCTGCATCAGTTGAGGCTCATTCATTGTATCTTCTTTCTATGAACACCACTACAATACTCCTCACTTAAACTCTGTGCGTGACGTGGAGCAGAAAGAACATAGAGGGACTTAACTGGGCAGTATTGGAGAATCACCAAGGAGTAAGCACTCAACGAGCATGGTTCTGGTCACTACAGGCTGCACAGAGCATGTCTCCTACTGTGTTATTTCAGAGTAAGGTGAGGAGGGGGCCAATGGAAGGGAGGCAAACTTCAAAGATGCTTCCATGTCTCAATTAGAGACTTCTAGTGGTGGTTGAGAGTTTCTGGTGGTGCAGACAGTTAACTGAAAGGATGTTAGTTTGGTTAGTTTGGGTATCCCCAGATAAATCTCAGAAGAAAGGCCTGGTGATTTACATCCAAAAAATGAGTCATGGAAAATCCTATGGAGCACAGTTCTGCTCTGATACTCTGGGGTTGCCATCAGTTGGATTCAATTCAATGGCAAAAGTGATGGTTGAGAAGGAAGGAAGAGAATATAATTCTGCCACTGCAGGAACACTTGTTGAAGAAAACACAGTTCCTTAGAGATTATTAACCAAACCAAAAAAACCAAACTCACTGACGTCAAGTTGATTCCAACTCATAGTGACTCCCGTTGGGTTTCCAAGACTGTAAATCTTTGTGGAAGTAGACTGCCTCCTCTTCTTCCTGCAGAGCAGCTGGTGGGTTTAAACCACTGACTTTCTGGTTAGTAGTCAAAAGCCTTAACCAGTGCACCACTGGAGTTCCTCAGGATTATTAAAGATGCCTTCAACTGACTGTAGCCTTCAGGGAAATAAGGCCAACCACGGCACATAACAACAACAACAACAGCATAATTTAAAGGATCCCAGGTGGCACAATGGTCAAGCATTCAGTTCTAAGTGAAAGGTCACCATTTCAAACCCAACAGCTGCTCTGCAGGAAAAGGATATGGCAGTCTGCTTTGTAAAGATTTCAGCCTTGGAAATCCCATGGGGCAATTCTAATCTGTTCTGTAGTATCGCTGGGAGTCAGAATCAACTTGATGGCAATGGGTAGAACAGGGAGTATAATTTAATTTCGTTTTTTGCCAGCATCACCACATCAAACACACTCTTAAAGTCAGTGCCATCATTCACCTCCAAAATTGGCACCTAGCACTTGGATCTTCATGTCTGAACACAGATGTTATCTCCTTAAAAAACTTTCTCTCATTCTCCAAAGGTGAGTTAAAAAACCAAACCAATTGGTGCTGAATTCATGGCAACTCCATACATGGGTGCTCCTAACCGTATTCAACTCTGTTAATACTTTTGACATTGTGTTGTAATTATCTGTTCCTTGTCTGTTTTTCCTACTGCACTATGAGCCTTCACATGCCCCTGAATACGATTTCTTCCCTTTTGCCTCTCCAATGCCTGGACCTAGAAGTGCCCAATAAATATGTATAGAATGAAAGAATAATGAGAAGCATTAAATAAGTAGATCCATCCATACATGACTAGTATAAAAGGTTGAAAAGTCTAGCACCTTTTAAATAATCATTTAGATGATATTTAAATGCATGTTACCTCCAAGAAATCATGTGTGCATTCACTTGACTCCTCGATACCAAATGAATGAAAAAATAGGGAAATAGCATGGTTCTGTGGTGCTGTGAGAATAATAGTGCAGTCTAGGTTATTGTTATAATTATCTGGCCATCCAGGACTCTTCAGATTGCCAAATGCCCTGTTATATTCTCTGTTGCAATCTTAAGAGAGAAAAAAATATTTATAATCAATGCATGCCCCCTCACATTTCATGCTCTTTTGACTCAACAGGAATGATTTCCAAAGATCATTAGAATTTGAACAAATTTTTTAAGTAAGATAATTCAGCTTCTTAATTTATCTTTGAGGCACTTGAGACCCCATGAAGTGCCATAAATTGTACATACAACAAATACAGGACAGTGCCTGGCTAACATAACCTACCCCACTGAGATATGAGAGAGGAGCACTGTCCTTGAAGGATGAATGTTCCAGCATTCTCTGCATTTTCCTGATCATATTAAAGTGGAGAAGGATGACATTTACAGCATGACATAAAGGCTCTGCCTCCAAGAGGGAGTGTGGCATGAGGATTTCCCATGAAGTTCTGTAGTGCATTATTTGTTTTGACAGAATCAGCAAATCATTGTTCTTTACCACTTTCAATAAAATTACCACAAGTATTTTTATTTGTCTGTGTTCATCAAAAACCAAAAAACCCAAACACACTGCTGTCGAGTTGGATCCGACTCAGAGTGACCCCTCCTTGGTTTTTCGGGAAGTAGATTGCCCAACCTTTTTTCCGAGGAGTGGCTGGTGGGTTTGAACCGCTAGCTTTATGGTTTGCAGTCAAATACCTTAGGCACTGCGCCACCAGAGTGTTCATCAAAGGCAGCTTTAATTTTAATCAAGCTCAAAAATGAACATTAAATGAAATGTTCTCTGGAAATAAACATCTCCATTACAGTAATCCACTAACCCTTTCAGGGATTATTTGTTTTATTTAACAAAATAATTTCCTAACGTAGCATCATTGTCAACTTTGTGAAAATACTAAAGAACTACTGAGTTTCACACTTTACTTGCCTGAATTATATGATATTATATCTTTTGTATGATTTTACATCTCAATAAAGCTGTACATATGTATGTTTACATATATTTATACACACACGTATAGTGATTCCTATAGTTAGTCAAATGAATTATTAGTAAAATAAATGCTGTCATGTTTTTAAATGAACATTGAAGAACAGGTTGACATTCTAAATATTTTTGTTAATAGTATATTCAGTTAGCCTTTTTGGAAACCAGCTTTTGTAATTTGCTGAATTGGATTTGGGTTCAAGGGAAGAGTATTATCTCATAAAGGTGTGTTTTTTTGTTAACAAAACCTAATTTCCTCACAGGAGTCAAATCTGATAATAATCACAAAGCTGGCAGTTTTTCTAAATAAAAGATTCAAATCCAAGGCTTACCTGCAATCTGATAGGTAAAACCCATTCTAGAGTCTCTGTTAACTTCAGATTTGAACACAATAATTGCAGTACGCATAGAAGAATAAAACGCAGGTACTGTTGAAGTGTTTCTGCCACAGAACCGGATTCCTGCATATCCATTACTCTGAAATGATATGCAAACCAAGTCACATTAGTCTTAGTTTCAACAGCCAATAGGTCATAGCAGAAATTTCCCTATGCCTTAAAATCTGTGAAAGCCAGAAACTATGTGAAACAGAAACCTGTCAGTGAAGGAAAGCACAAAGATTCCCCACTAAACAGAAGGTGATTGAAAAGTGGTGACTGTATCCTGTCAAAGGCAGAAAGCTTGTGAGACGCGGAAACAGAAGGCAGTCTTGTTGAGTTCAGCTCTCACAAGTTTCACTGTATAAAAGTGTGGCTTAAATATTCAGCATGGAAATAATAGTGTAGGAAGAAGTCAGTATAGAAGATTCTGCAAGAAAATGCAGACTGGCCTTGAAATCATAAATGTCCTATATTCCCTGAGGTGTGCAGGATGGAAGGACCAAGTCTTTGCTGAAACCATAAGACAGTTTTTCTCTCACCCCCGAGACTTAATGTGTGAATCATGGAACTCTGGACTTATAATGAGGAGTACTTTGAAACCTCAGAAAGTAATAGATTGGATTGTCTATTATCGCCAACACCTGGGGGTTTGAAGCCAACACTCTTGGGATGAACTAGGACTGATTAGTTGCTTCCCTAACTGCAGTGACACATCCAGTTAAACTGGTGCTTCCCAGGTATCAACCCTCAGTTCATGACTCTTCCCTTTATAGATTTGCCCTGGGAAATCTCATTACTTTTGTCATTTCAGCTACCTACCTGCATGATGATGATGTTCAAATCTTCAGGTCTTTTGCCAACATTGCACTTTATAAGCAACTGTCTTCTCAACATCTCATCACATGGACATATCATACTCATCATCTCAAAACAGCCCTTTCTCTTTTTCTGTCGTGCATTCCATATACCTACTCCCACTGGACTGCTGTCAAATGGCCTTCTAATTGATCTCCCTGTGTTCTTCACTGACCTTTAATTTCAACTATATACACACCCTACTAGCTATAGATGTATTTTTCAAAGCATGGTCCGTGGAGCACTGGTGTCAGAATACCAGAGATGCTCATCAAAAATACGTATTAATGGCTCATTCCCTTGGAATCAGCATCTGAGGGTGGGGCTCATGGATAGACACTTTTAACAAGACACCCTTATGATTCTTATGTAAAGCAATGTTTGAGAGCTGCTAACCTACAGGATCAAGTCCAAGGTCCTTGATGTATCTATATGGAGGGCCTTGGATAGACATAAAAAAACACATTAAGCTGGAGTAACTCAGAATTTAATTATGCCCTCATTATTTCAAGTGTTTTTCAAAGACTGGTAAAAAGGTCACTAGGTATGACTGTCATTCTTGCTATCATTATTACCTCTGGTGATTCCTGAAACTCCAAGTAATTCTGCGAGCAGTCTTCTGAGTGAAGCTGCAATGTCCACACAGTTATCTTGACCTGGTGATGTGGAGGTGCTTCAATGACCCAAGTACAGGTGTAAAATTGGACATCTATATTTGATGAATTTGGTGATGAGAAACTTTGTGGCGTCCAAGTTGCATTATAGATTCCCCCACAAAGCACTGAGGGAGGGGAAAAAAAAAAAAACAGCTTAGTAGACATTTGAATCATGTCTCATCACACAAACAATACTTAAACGTCTGTTTTCCCTACCCTCTCAGGCCAAAGGGGCTATATTTGTCTCATTCTATTAAGGAAAAGGACTTTATTTGAGGTATATATTCTTGACTAAGAATTGTACCGAATCTGTATCATGGATTAAACAGAGTGATTAACATGAAGTTTCATAACTGTCATTAAGTTCCGTAATTAATAGTGAGCTTAGTAGTTATTACTAGGCATGAGATTCTTTCTACTACATAAATATACATGTGTGAATATATTAGAAGGCCTCAGATTACTCACTGTCCACGGTGGTATATGTAGCATTAAATCCTTCCCTTTCTAAAGTTAAGTCGCTGACAAATTGTACCGTAAGGAAGTTACCAGAAGAGATAAAAGGAGCAGGTACAGAGGAACCACAAAATGTTCCAGCCAAGATGGCATTTTCACTATCTCCATCATACAGCTGAAAAGAAAAATAGCTCATTAGTTCTCCATTACTCACAAAGAAGGTTCGTATTTCACACTAAACTGTGAACTCAGACAAAGAAATGCTTAAGAATCATGCACTGATGTCCTTAGAGCTGTATTAATTTAGGACCAGAATTGATACTGAATTGATCTTATTATATTAAGATTTTCTAGTGAAAACTGGTATTATTCCAAACACTTTTTCCACATTGGAAAAATAATACATGATTTTAAAAATGTATCAGTGAAATCAGCAAGTCTATCCTTTCTACCTTAAAAATATTTTCAGAATGTTGCTACCTTTCTCTCCTCTCTCACTGCCACCTGATCCAAGCCACCATAGTCTCCTGTCTGGATTATCATTGCAGCCACCTTATGGAGCCCGTGCCTCTGCACCTGTCCCACCAGTCTGTTAGAGGTTCCCATACTTCTCTGAAAACCCTCCTAAGTGCTTGCGTCTATTCAGTATGAAAACCAAAGCCATTGCATGGGCATTCAAGGCCTGAGAGAATCTGCTCTCCACTCCCACCCCTGAGCTTTATGACCTCATGTCTTACTGTCTCTCCCTTGTTCACGCTGCTCCTTGAGCAAACCAGGTGCACTCCTGCTTCATGGCTGATGCATTTACTGTTCCCTTTGCCTAGAACACTGTTTCTCTATATATCCACATGGCTTGTTCTACTTCCTTCAAGTCTTTACTCAGATATCATTGATTCAGTTAGGCCTTTCTTGACCAATCTACTTAAAATACAAACCATCCCAAGATTTCTTATTCCACTTTCCTGTTTTATTTTTCTTAAGAGTACTCACTATCTTATATGTAATATAATGCATTTCTACATACATTTTACTTAGCTGTTTATTGTCTTCTCTGATGAGAACACAAGTTCCATGAATTGCTGTTTGTTCTGTTCAATCCTATATCCCTACTTTCTAGAAGAGTGTCTGGCACATTCAAGCCACTCAATCAACATTCAGTAAACAAATAAGTGCTTTAATTTCTCTCTGCCTCTACTCATCCCTCCCAAACTTGTCCTCCCCAAGTCTTCTTTATAACAATAAATGGCAGCCTAACACATCAGCCATCCTTGATTCTTCTCTCTCTCTTCCCAACTCTCAGATCTCCTTCACTCTACCATCAACATTTATCCCAGTGGCTCCATCCCTACTGCGACCACCATCACTCTTCATTTTTACTATTATAACATCTTCCTAATACATTTGTCTGCTTCCCCAAAGTAGCCACAGTTGTCTCCACACACCTGAGTACTCGCACACTTACATCAGATTATGCTTCATGCTCTGCCTAAAACTCAATAGATTCCCACTGCTCTGAAAATAACACCCACACTCTTTACATGGGCTGCAAGCCCCCATCTGCTCTAGCCTCTACCTCTTCTCACGCCACCTGTGTTCTGTTACTCTTCCATCCCAGGATACTGCCCTGTCCAGGGCAGTGACACTTGCTGTGTTGCTATTCAGAGCACTTCTTCCTCTCTCTGAGTAGCTGACTTCTTGGCATGGGATCCCAGCTTCGTCTCCAAGAGACCAATGCTATCTAGTGTTGCCCTTTGCCAACAGCATCTTGTTTCATTTTCTAATAATTGAAAAGTATCTTGAGTATATCCTTTTGCCCTCTTTTTGTTTGTTTCTTCCAACTAGAAGGTTTACACCACAGGTAGGAAACTGTGTGATTTATTCACTGCTGTGTTGCCAGCACTCAGCACAATTCCCAGAACTTAGTAGCTTTTGATGGACAATTGTTGAAATAGTGGATGTTTAGATTTTTCTTAAACACATTAACAAAAACAACGATTTTCCCACTGAGAGAAAAACAAATAACCTGCAAACATTGAGTTCGTAACAGGACCATGGTCTGTCAGACCCGCGTTGACCACTGACATAATCTTAACATGCTAGCAATATGTGAAATAAACCCAAACCTGTTGCTGTCAAGTCTATTCCAACTCATAGCAAACTTTTATTACTGTTTTTAATTACTTCTATTTCTTGTATGCATAGAGTCTCTTTGAATATATGAAATAGAAATAGACAGTAATTTCAAAAGAAAAAGAAAAATAATTTCTCCACTAGATGGCACTGTCTCCCCTATTTTAACAAGACTGCAGTGAGTTTTGTTTTTGTTTTTTTGGTACTAAAGGTGGTAGCATAGTGGCTAAGACACTTGCCTGCTAACCAGACGGCTGGCGGTTCAAACCCACCAGCCACTCCTCGGAAGGAAGGTTGGGCAATCCTACTTCCGTAGTGATACTGCCTCGGAAACCCAAGGAGGGGTCGCTATGAGTCGGGTCCGACTCGACGGCACATAACAACAACAACAACAAAGGTGGCATAGTGCCTAAGGCACTTGACTGCTAACCACAAGGCTGACAGTTCAAACCCACCAGCCACTCCTCAGAAGGAAGGCTGGGCAATCTACTTCCATAGTGATACTGTCTCGGCAACCCAAGGGAGGGGTCACTATGAGTCGGGCCGACTCGATGGCACATAACAATGACAACAAAGGTGGACTTAAGTGCTGTACTGGTTAAAACACTTGGCTATTAGCTGAAAGGTAGGTGTTTCTAATCCAACAGTCCTTCCGTAGGAGAAAAACATGCCAGCCTGCACCTGTAAAGATTTACAATACTCTGCCCCACAGGGTTGCGAGGAGTCTAAATTGACTCAACAGCAATCTAGTAGTAGCAATACATACATACATGCATGCATGCACACATACATAATACATACATATATACATATAACACATATGTATGTGTTATTTGGGAGCTCTGGTGGTGTAGGGCTTAAGGCACTTGACTGCTAACCAGAAGGATGGCAGTTCAAATCCACCAGCCACTCCTCAGAAGGAAGGTTGAGCAATCTACTTCTGTAGTGGTACCACCCCAGAAACCCAAGGAGAGGTCACTATGAGTCAGATCTGACTCGTCAGCAGGGGTTTGGGTTTTATGTGTTATTTATATAGAGAGAAAAACAAGTGCTACAGTAACAGAATAAAAACATGTGAAATGTACTAGGGAAACCCAGACGAGACAGTCAGGAAAGACTTACACAGACATTTAAATCAGTATTCAAAAGTAAATAGAAAACTTCCAGAACTACAAAAGGAAAGGGCATCCCAGCCTGCTTCACAGAAGCAGAAAATGCATGGAATGTCTCAACAACTCTGGCCCTGGAGGTTAGGGTGAGAGAGAGGGACTGGAAAAGTACCTTGGGACAATAGTGTTCCTTTATATTTAATGCCAGGGAGTTTAGACTTTACCTACAGGAATAATAAAATCTGATTTAAGCTTTAAATAGATAACTGGAAAATGTGAAGAAAGGAATACAAGAGAGAGAAGCCAGGGCTAGATGAAAGGGAATTACAGAAATGGCCCATCCTGAGCTGGTTCTTTTACTGCCATAATCTGATTTCTCCTAAATGTGTTGAAGGAGACACATTAGAGACTCTGGACAACTCACATGGGCTCCCTGGACTACTGTCGTAGTTGAAACCAACACTTTCTCCAACTGCTCTCCCATTCCCAGATGACACTAAGTCTCTACCCTGCTATGTTACAGGGTGGCTCCATACTGTTGTACACTGTACAGTGCTAGGGGTAGGGGATCATCTGTGGGCTGTGATATAAATGGTGCCCTCAGGACTGCACCCTTGGCACCTGCACAGTCTGTTGAGTTCAATATTGCATTATGGGAGCCCATGTTGCTTGGTGCTCTGCTAGTATAGTGCCTAAGGCACTTGACTGCTCACCAGAAGGCTGGCGGTTCAAATCCACCAGCCACTCCTCGGAAGGAAGGTTGGGCAATCCTACTTCCGCAATGATACTGCCTCAGAACCCCAAGGAGGGGTCGCTATGAGTCTGGTCCAACTTGACAGCATGTAACAACAACAAACAACATGTTGCTTGGGATAACTGGTTTATACTTGGAGCTTGAATTATGTCCTGAGTCTATGCTATGAAGAAGATTGTGTTATCTCAAATTTAAAACTCTTTAATAGTGAAGCATATTAGAAACTACTTAAGGTCCTGAAGGAATTGAACAAATACTTTTCGTAGAACACAGCCCCTGATTACAATTATTCCAAGATCCTGCACTTCACCCAGCCATCAATTTCAGCTGTGGAAGATGCTGGGGGGAAGGACATTTTTGGATTTTAATGTCTATTAATTTTTAAGGCACAAGGGCAATAGATTGTGATATTGCATTTATATATTTTCCAATTTAACTTAATAATATTAAATATTAATGTCCTTAGTACTTTATGTTTTAATATTTCCCTGGGATTCTGATAATGGGAGACTTTCAGATATAAAAAAAGATATCTTATTGGGACAGCTTTATGTTGTATTTTATTAGAGTATGTTTATGAATTCTTTTATTTCAGAATCTCTAGTAAGGCTAATGGTGGACAACATGACTGGCCATAATTTGAGAGGGGCAAGAGAATAGTGATTTTTCAGGTTTGAGACTAAACTCTGACCTATTTTAGAAACTTCTCTTTAAAAACTCATATGTGTCCACAGTGAGGGTCCCAGGAAGAGCCACAAAGAAACAAGGATTAGAACCAGCTCTATAGGTAAAATAATTTTTATATTATTTTTGCTGATTTTATGTTTGTTTGCATGTTTGTTTTTTACTTCAGTGCTTTTTTCCAGTCCTTGGTACAGTGTCTGGAATATAACAGGTGCTCAAATTAACACTTATTGATTGAATACATGGATAAATAGTAGACATGGTTATTATGAACCACTGTATGTACCTTGAATTTACTAGAATTTCTTCATACAGGAAGGAACTATAGGCTTTGACAGACTGTTAAGTTCCTTCCCAAAGATGTACAGCTCTCCTCCTAGCAGCCAACCACAGACTGAAACCCAATGGGTTAAGACAGAGGTTCTCAATGGACAATACCATCCCTAGGGAGTGTTTTGCAAAAGTGTGGTGCTTTTTTTGGGTCATCACAATAATTCAGGAATATAACTGGCATTTAGTGGTTAAAATCCACAATGCAGAATTCAATACTGCAATTAACAGAACAGTTCTGCCAAGTGAGGTTTTATTCTGTCCCATACAACTTTTTAATGTCCTGCCACCAGACAGTCTAGTTAAAAAAAAAAAAAAAAAAAATTGATCCCAGAACCTAAATCTGTTTTATAAACATAAAAATATATTTGCAATGTTTTAACATGCACAGAATTTCCAGGAATACAGTTTACTATGTATATTGATGGGAGTTCTGGTGGTATAGTGCCTAAGGCATTTGACTGCTAACCAGAAGAGTAGAGGTTCAAACTCACCAGCCACTCCTTGGAAGGAAGACTGGGAAATCTATTTCCATAGAAATACTGCCTCGGAAATCCAAGGAGGGATCACTATGAGTCAGAATTGACTTGAGGGCAGTGAGTGAGGTTTTTTTCTTTTTTTTATGTATATTGATAGATGACTGTTACAGTCATACATTGCATAATGTCCACTGGGGCAATGTCCAACCACATATTCATCTATAGTCTCGAGCCCCGTAAACCTATTACATTAAAAATTCAAGGTATATGCATTGGTTCATAGTAACAAATGGAGTATAGAATTCACTTCAAAACATTATTATTTATTATTATTATCGTATTATTGTGTTAAAGATGTTTTAGTGTATCTGGAAGTGTTTCTTTAATGTTTTTATGCATAGAAAGGTATACTATATACTATATACTAAGAAAAACACTTGAATAACTGACATTACATACACACCATACTTAACTATTCAAACTAAGGTACAAATTTGACTTAAAGACAGACTTAAGAAAATAATTTTTCATAATCTGGAGACTACCTGTGTATAATATAGTGTTCACACAGAATCTAAATCATATAATGTCTTATGTCACAGAATGTGTCGTGGATGTAACAGCATATGACTCTTTTGTTTTGTTTAAACTATTTGACTTTTCCTACCATTTTGGAAATTCATGCTGCAGATGGTGATGCTGCTATTGGCATTTGAGTTATGAATGCAACCTACCAATATAATTCTACATTTGGACTTCATCTCCACCATGGGTCCATGTATTAGTGGGTGAATCTGACTATTACATGACATAATACAGTTGTATCAGAATATTTACCTATTGATATTATACACTATTTTATGCACTTTCGTTTTTATGTCATGTAGTACCTTATACTGACTTTGTTGAAATTATACATATATATAGGAGCTCTGGTAGCATAGTGGCTAAAGCACTTGACTGCTAACCAGAAGGCTGGTGGTTCAAACCCACCAGCCACTCCTCGGAAGGAAGGTTGGGCAATCCTACTTCTGTAATGATACTGCCTCGGAAACCCAAAGGGGGGTCGCTATGAGTCGGGGCCGACTCAACTGCAAATAACAACAACAACAACATATAAAATATATATATATATATATATATATATATACACACACACACACACACACACAGGTAGGTTTTATTGTAGATGATGTAACTTCAGGGAGTAAATGAAGCATTATAAGCTATTGATCATTAAAAGGGACACTGTTTGATCAGGTTGCGGAAAAGTTAGAAATGTTAGGAAGGGGCCATATTTCCAGTAGAGGAACATGAGAGTCACAATCCTAACCCCTCCTTGCCACCTCACTCACTGTTATGTACAAACCAAACCAAATTCACTGCCATCGAGTCAATTTCCACTCATAGTGACCCCCTTTGGGTTTCTGAGGGGGTAAATCTTTACGGAAGTAGATTGCCCAGTCTTCCTTCTGTGGAGTGGCTAGTGGGTTTGAACTGCCAAACTTCTGGTTTGCAATCAAATGTCTTAGGCACTACGCCACCAGAGCCCCATACAGGAGGAGTAAAATGGCTGATTGGGGAACTAGTATTAGGAAAGTGATCATCCATTACGTAGCTCACAGCTCCTCCTTGCCTCCTTCTTTTTGGTAGCCAGCTTCTCACTCTGGTAGCGTAGTGCCTAAGGCACTTGACTGCTAACCAGAAGGTTGGTGATTCAAACCCACCAGCCACTCCTCAGAAGGAAGGTTGGGCAATCAATCTACTTCCGTAGTGATACTGCCTCAGAAACCCAAGGAGGGGTCACTATGAGTCAGGTCCAACTTGATGGCACACAATAACAACAACAGCCTCTCACAAGCAAGCTATTGTGATGCTCCTTAAAGTTTTGTGGAGGAAAATTTTTCCTGTATAGATTAGCAAATCACACACATAGAAATGGATCTTCAGAGTAAATCCATTTGCAAATGGTAGTAAGTGTCCATTCATTTTTTCATTTTTTCAAAACCTAGCTCAGCCATCCCTTCTAGGAAGTCCTTCCTGAACCCCAAATAGAGTCAATCATGTTCTCTTCTGCTCTATTATTCTATTTATCAGTCTTGTCATGCTGCATAATAATTCACATGCTTACATGTCAGTCTCCTGCGCTTTACTGACAAGTCCTTGCGGGATCTTTAACTGCCCAGTGCCAGGTACAATGCCTAGCACATAATAATGTGAAATAACTCATTATGGGATGATGTCAGTGGCATTAATTTCAACAGCAATTGCTCTGTGAAATATACAATCCACCAAATTCTATCATTACTTTAACAACTGTCCAAGTCAACCCTTTCAACAACAACAGTAATATAATTATGAATGATTAATGGAATTGGTATGTTTTAACTTGTAAAATTTAATTAAATAAAATTAGCTTTCCTGAAAATGATTTGATTACATTATCTAAGAAACAATCTGAAAGGAATCAAGTGTCCTGTTTATCAACAGGGATCACTTTAATAAAAATTGCTCCAAGATTCATGTTCCAAGGACTTTCTTGGATATGACAATTTAGTAGAAGTTGGAAAAGTTACCACTTGAGGAGCATTATTTTCCCAAAGGGAAAACATGAGTGTATCTGAACAGATTTTCTTTGATAAAAAGACATTTTATTCTGAAGCTGGATAGCAACTCCTTGTTTTTGATATTGTTATTTCTCCTGAATGCCTTGAGGAAATTCAGAAAATTACTGGTTATTTTAATGACATTATGAAATCACACTTATAGAAATGAATCTTGAGAGTAAATACAATCAACTCTCATCCTACCAGACCCATACCCAGAACATCTTACATGAATTCAAACTTATAACAATTTACATACAAGTTTTTTAATTTTAATAAAAAGAAATTCTATAGCTTTCATGCCCATTTAGATTTGCTCTAAAGAAAGGGAAGGAAATTTGTTTACAAATTATGTGTCAGGTACAGTGTTAAACATTCTAGTATTCACTATCTTTTTCCTCAAAACATCCTCACAAAGTAGGTACTATTACATGCTTTAAAAACAAATGTAATAAAGTGAGAAAGACTCAAGGAGATTAGGAAATTTATCTGGTGGCAAAATTGGAGTTGAATTCCCAAACTTCCTGTCTCTGAAGCGTATTACTTTCCTCTGAAACCAGGGTAGCTCTTGAATAGTCTTGAATATCAGTATTAGTGCTGTTCTGGCCATTTTGGTTTCATTTTAGAAAAGAATTCAACCTGAATTGATATGCTTCATTATCTCTAGTATTTCATGCTCTCCCTCTAATTTGGCTTTTTTCCCCAATATAAAATGGTTGCCAGCCAATATAATGAGGTTTTCTTCATCTTATCCTTTCTTGGCCTCTAATTTACAGTTTAAATATATAGACCACCCATCCTTTGTAAGAGAATCTACTCCCTGACTTCAGTAGTACACTATTCTTGGTTTCTCTCCCCCTCCCCTTTTTTTCTCTTTTCATGACTTGTCTCTGTTTCTTTTTCTGACTCCTTTGTGCTCTCCAACTACTTCACTTCAGATCTTTCCTGGAGCTGACTAAAGGCAAGGTTATTTAGTCAACGATGTATCTATCCCTCAGAGAATGCCTTGTTCCTCCTGGTTTAAGTAATGCTCTTTGCTGGCTTTTCTTTCTATGATGCTTTCTTCTCCATTCCATTTTCTACCCATTGACAATCCCATTTGGCTGCCTTACTATCACCAAAACTGAACCAAAACCTTACACAACCAGAGCTCCTAATACTACTGTCATTGTTTTGGTCTCCTGGGTGTGGCCCATTTCACGGCATATAATGAAATGTGCAAATAAGTATTCCAATGATGGCTTGTCCTTCCTTTTTATATGAAACCAAATATGAACAATTTTTTAACTTAAAAGTTTATCTTCCACTGGTTTTGTCTTCACCATCACGACCACCATTTCTTGTTGGGTCCTTCTTACTTAACAAGAAGCTCTCACTGGAATCCTAACTCCAGATGCTCCTCCCTTTAATGCTCCATGAATGCTGATTTCAGATTGTTGTTGTCAGATGCTGTTGAGTTGGCTCTGACTCATAGCAACCCTATTACAACAAAACAAAACATTGCCTGTCCTGTGCCAGCTTCACAATCTTTGCTATACCTGAGGCCATCGTTGCAGCCACTGTGTCAATCCATCTCATTGAAGGCTTTCCCCTTTTTCTCTGGCCTTCCACTTTACCAAGCATTACATTACAAGCTCCAGGAAACGGTCCCTTCTGACAACATGACCAAAGTAGGTGAGATGAAGCCTGGCCGTTCTCGTTTCCAAGGAGCATTCTGGCTGCACTTTTTCGAGGACAGATTTGTTTGCTTTTCTGGAAGTCCATGATATTTTCAGTATTCTTCACCAGCACCACAATTCAAAGGCATCCACTCTTCCTTGGTCTTCTATTCGTTGTCCAGCTTTCACTCCATATGAGGTGACTGAAAACACTACGGCTTGGGTTAGGCACACCTTGGACTTCAAAGTGACTAAGGCTTAATGATTCCAGATCAATCTTCTTTAAATAGTACTTTAATTATATCATCATTGGAAAATATTCAACCTCTCCTAAGCTTTAACTGTTAAAATCTAATTCATTATCTTAACTTTCAAGATCCTTTTTAATCTGGGTATTGCTCTATTTAGATCATCTTACCTCTTGCTACCTTTAGTATTCTGATCCAATAAAGCCAGCCTCTTCACTTTTTCAAGAACATTCACATTCCAGCTTGTGTGTCTTCTTCTCTTTTTATTTATGTTTACCTTGAGTAGAATGTCTCCTCTCTTAAATAAGCTCTCCTTAAATTTATGAAGTCTTTTTTGATCACACCAGATTATCATTAACTTTCCTCTTTTAAACTTCCACATTGCTGCAAGCCTATATCTAGTGCATTAGTTAGTACTTAAATATTTGCTATTCTGAAGGGTTTATTGTTGATCTGTAGGTATCATTCCTTAAATTCCAACCAGATTTAACCTCCACATGAACAGAGATCTTGCCAAATTTGCTATTTTCCTCCAAGAGTGTAGTAACAGGTCAGTGAATAAGTATGATTGATGTTACTTAACACTTGAAACCTGAAATCATATTGCCTGATAAATAAAATAATTTAATATAAAAAGTCATTTAAAAACTCAAATAGAGAACCTTTTCGATTCACTGCCAGTGAGATTTCTGAAGTAAGGTATTTTTCATATTTAAAGATAACATGAGAAGTAAATATATAAACTTAAGAAACAGATGAATTAATAGGTGGTTATTTTCATTACAAATACTGTCATTTATTTTAGGATTTTCCAAAGTTAACTCTCACAAACTCCTCTTCTCATAGACAATCTCTTGACAAGGCACTGATTGATGAACAGGGATACTTAAAGCTAATGTCAAGAGGCACACAAAATTTTGGAGTCATCTATATTAAAGATTAATTTGACAGGAAGATAAAACATCTGTGATATTATACATTGCATCATTGAAAAATAGGACATTTTAAAAACAAGCAGTACTCACAATTTTCAGGACTTCTTGTATAGACTAGAATACACTATAATTAAAGTCTGTGACTAGTAGAACTTGCTACAAAATCTAATAGCCTTACCTTTACATAATCATAAGCACATCTCTGCAAAGTAGTTGCTGCTTCCAGAGTAAATGTATTGAAGGTGAGTTTAATTAATTTGTTTACAGGTGCACTTATGAACCATACACAGTTTAAATTCTTGTCATATCTTCCATTTGAGTCAGAATCAGGAGAGGCAAAGGTATAATTTGAACCTGTCAGATAACCTCCACATCCTTGCTTAGGCCCTGTGTTAAAACAAAAACACATCACTAGACAGACCGAACAGAATATACCTTACATTTCACGTGTAGGGTTTTAAAAACATATATACTTTATATTTCTGTTCCTTTTGTGGAAACTAACAGCCCCATCACTGTACCTCAGTGTGCTTATGCATGTCTTGTTGCCACCTGCTTTGGCTTCTTCATTACTTGTTTCCTCTCTACTCCTTTCTCCAACCCTTCAGTTACCTCGATCTCATTCACACAGGTACTTAAAAAATGGGTAACCTGACTTATTTCTCTATGCATTTTTAGAAATACTGATGCAATTTATTGAAGCTTTTTCAATGCTTGAAATATCCAATTTTATACAAAATAAAGTGTTTTCTGGAACAAAACAGGTGAAAAGTGTGAACATGTCTGACTTCTATTGAAAACTGAACTTATAAAGAATTTACCCAACATCCCAAGAAAACTGGCTCCTTAACAAATCTTTTATTTAAGTAGTCTGACAGAAAGAGCCTGAAAGGCATTTAGCATTGCAGACCAGTTCGTACCAAGCCACACTCTTTGAGTTTTTCTTTTCTAAAAAAGAAAAGGAAACTGTGGAAGAATTTTGTCAGAGGAAATAGTCTACTAAATTTGAAATAAAAACTCTGAAATTCACAATAAAATTGCAAAAGAGAGATAGATGGAGAATATCCTCAAGATGATTAAATGCTGGATTATGAATAAAAAATGGAACAAATCTGCTCAGAGCACAGGATTTAGTTTTGTCTAGTCCACAACCTAAGCAGATATCTCAGAACTGATGTAAGAAGAACATAAAAAAAGACAAACCCAAAATAGTTCCACTGGGATTGGGGTTCAAACAGGCACACAAAGCAACATTCATAGAGAGTATCTATGAAGTTCTATACAAATAAAGGCCATTAGTAGTTGCAAAGTTAAATTTCACAGGCATTGGTCTTCCACCTACTTATCTTACTTCATCTATTTATTATAACGGTGAAAGGATTGCTCTCAACATTAGGGGGCGCTAAGACTTTGTATTTGGATCTTGGCAGGAAATGGAAACCGGCAGCCCTCCTCAGCTCTGACTGCAGAGCCAAAGCATATTAATGTGCCGAGTGGTTTCAGTGTAGGTGCATTAGTTAGTAGGCTGGCTTGTTCGTAGCTTCTAAGTCAGGTAAAACTACGGAGCATTTGCACAGCCAGGCATTTCATGGAGTTGAAATGCTTCCAAGAGCCTAGTTCCTGATATATCCATAGATATTATCTAGGACAAATTCCTTATCCTGAACTCTAAGCACTATACAGTGCTGTACCACATATTCCTAATGAGTCTGCTCATATGAAACTAAAACTGAAAATTAAAGAGTTTGAGTTTGCATTGCTTTTATTCCAGTGTGAACTGATTGTTACTTCAGGCAACCACTTAAGCTTATTGAAATCCACAGCTGAAAAGAACAATTACTTAGGGTATTAATGAGCTGAAAAATGTGTTTACTCAATATTTTTTCTAATATTCAAGGAACTATCTTTAGTGTTGAAATGGGAGATTAATCAGGCAGTCCATTAGCAGTGACAAGACATAGATAAATAATGAGGATGACACAGTAAGTGCCAAAACATATACAGGAAATGGCTTGTGAAATTCACAAGGAGGGGAAATTACTCCAGTTTATGAAGATCTACAAACAAGATTAATTTGGGTAGCAATTCCAGAATGAAAGAGTCTTGTGACCAAAGATAAATGGACACGAATCTACATTATTTGAGTGGGAAAGTGCAATGCCATTTGAGGAAACAACATGGCCCTCAAAGAAAAATAATGGGAATTCAGACTAAGAAAATAAGGTGAGGTCATTCTAACAAGGTCTCAAATGCCAGATTATAGAATTTGGCCTTTAGCCTTGTTCTGTGGATAATGGAAATCAGTTGGAAGCCTTCCTCTCCGGGAGTGGTAGGATCATAGGTACTTTCTTATTAAATCTTATCTAAAAATGAAACTGTGAGTAGTATTTTACATGTAAGCAAATAGGGCTGGAGGAGATAAGAGTGGTTCAGAGGGGATACATCTTCTTGGTTAGTGGTAGCAAGGGACAATGAATAGTTGAATATTTGTATACAGGGAAGGGAGGGTAAACCACTGTGGTGGTTATGTTTGTGTCAACTTGGCTGGGCCTGGTTGAGTAGCTGGGCAGTGGGATGTAGTATTCCCCATGATGAGACTAGTAACCAACTCCATGGTGGAATCTACTATGAGCAGCTGAGTAGCTGCCTTTGGGATGTGGTCTGCTTCCTGTATAGAAGGAGAAGCTTTGAGAATGGTCTCTAACCTATGGCACACTTGGACCCTGCGTGTAGCCGTGTCGTTGCTCAGCAGCCTGCTATGCTCTGCCAACCTTGGGACATACAATGGACTTAAGTTAATGGCCTGCCATGTGGTTTGGTAACATCAGGACTGTGCCTTTTTCCTTGTCAACCTTGGGCTTGTCAGCCTCAGCAGCCAGCAACTGAGTGAAGAAATGCCTCTTGCTCCAGTGGGCCAGAAGCTGGACCCCAAGGTTGAGGGGCTTTCATCCAGCCCCTAGAGCCTGGCACTTGAACTTGGACTTTTAGCCTCCAAATTATAAGAATAAACTCCTTTTTGTTAAGGCCATCCCATTTGTGGTATATTCCTGTCAGAGCAGCACTAGGTAACCAGAACAACCACTAACTACAGGTTGTTGTTGTAACTACAGGTAGATACGTATTAACTTGGGAAAGGGAAATGTGTAACAAAAGTGTGAATAAAAACTCTCCTTTTTGCCTCTCTGAAGAAAAAGTAATTTTGTATACAGGAAAATGATGTTGCTAAACATTATTCTATTAATATATCAACTTCAAAAATGAAATGTTATTTTTAAAAATTCAAGCTACATAGTCTATCACTACTTATTGATTAATGGTTACTAATAAATAAATAAGGGCAGAATGAAAATTATACTCAGGCACAGTGAGAACCATAAGACACACTTAAAAAATAATAATAGTGATGATGATGATGACATAATGATGTCCTAAGGTAGATACATCCACTCTCCAGGGAACCCCAGACTGAGACTCCTTAAATCTTTGGCCTGGGTTGCCCTAGATTGAGTGGTAGATTGAATTATTCTTTACTCTTCCTTCCTTCTCTTTGCAGCACACTAGAACCAGCTGAGTATATTTTTCTATCCCTTTCATGTTATGCTTGTTCATATGACATGTTTTGGAAAATGGAGCATTAGTAGTCATGAAGTAGATAGAAATGTTAAATGTGCTTGTGTGGTTTGCCTTGTCCACTTGTGCTCCTGGGCTCCAGGGAGAGATCATGCCCCCAGATAAAGGCTAGTCCACAGAGAAAGGGGATTCATGCGAAGCAGACCTGGACCCAGACAACCTGCAGGCTGAAACGGAGGAAGGCCAGACAGTCTGCAGATCATAAGTGATACGAATAAATGCTTTAGTGATAAGCCACTGAATTTCAGATGGTTTGTTACATGGCATTATTGTGGAAATAGAACACTAATATACATATATAGTTTGTTTGACATATAAAGCTGTAATAGAGCATATTGCTTAATTCATAAAACATATACAATTGGCTCTCTGTACCTACAGATTCTGTATCCACGAATTCAACCAACTATGGATCAAAAAAAAAAAAAAAAAAAAGACGAGGTGAAAGCAATCTCTCAAAGGCTAGGAAGGAGTGTAAAGTGCTATTTACATAGTATTTATATTATATTAGGTATTATACGTAATCTGGATATGATTTAAAGTACAGGGGAGGTTGTGTGTAGGTTATATGCAAATATTATGTCATTTTATATAAGGAACTTGAGTATCTGTAGATTTGTGTATCTGCAGATTTGGGTATCCACAGGGTTACTGGGGTGGAGTGTCCTGGAACCAATCTCTCACAAATTCTGAGGGATGACTATACACAGAATAAAGAAAATGTGATGCTAATGTTATTATCAGATAATCCTGGCTAAAATATTCAAATAATTGAAATAAATATATGAGTCACTGGGTGTTTGTATAATACAAGAAATGGTATGGATGTAATTGTTCTAATTCTTCATTTTAGTGTTGAAACATAGTATAGCTGCTCAGTGCTTCTGCTCCTCCTACAGCAAAATAGAAATATAAACATATATGTCACTGGGAAAATGTAAAGATGAATGTTAAAAGAAGGTTTTTTGCCAAAAACAAAAGGGCTATTGTCACATTACTATTCTATATTTCACTAGTAGCAGATATAACAGGAGAAACAAAGAATAACTCTGTGATTATAAAATAAATAAATTTCATATGTAAGAAAATAATATATGTTTACTATATTAATGTTTTAATGATTTTTTTGCTGGTATAAGACATGTTCACCTTGGCATGTTATTGAACATTATAAATCCATCATCTTCCTGGTTACTACACATTTTTCTACCATCCAGACACCGCCCATCCATCAGCACTTACTTCACCAGTCAGATATTGTCAGAAGCTTTATCTTTACAGTCACTCTTTAATGACATTCCCTGTGCCCCAGAACAGATGTCACTCTAACCTTCTTCTCCAAATTGGAAAAAGTGCATACAAAAGAGCTATTTCTTCAAAAGAAAAAAAAAAATAGGTTTTGGCTAAAGAAAAACTGGAAATATAAACCCACAGTAATCATTAAGTCTGGATCCAGATCTACTTAATTAAAAATCAGTAACTGAATCCTAAATTTTTCCCCTGCAATTATGAAACTTTAGAGTGAAGCTCAAGTCAGGGTAAACCTGTAGCGTAAGAAATAGTTACATTATCTCAGAGAAAGCATCTTGACGTTTTTAGTGGAGTGAGATAAATTGTTTTGAGCACTGACATTTCTGTGACTGACATTCCATGTAGCTGACATTATGAAGGTCTTCTGGATAGTATCTCCATCAGTCCCTGGACAAACACTTGGACAGATGGTGGATGGCTAGCCATACTTACAGATAAAGATTGGCGTTTTCCTGTATCCCAGTGAGCCATCTGTGGCTCTAGGCTGTTGTGGAAGGAAGCTGCAGTGAAGCACAGGAAGCCAAACACACATGCACTCAAAGCTGGGGCCTTAGGGAAATGAGACTGCACAAAGATAGCTTCCCTTCAACCACAAAAGGACACAGGGCTACAGCTTCCTAATCCTCTCTGAATAAACCTCACTTGATTTTCAAAGCTGCAGTATACAACTGCTCCAAAGCTGTAAATTCATTTAAAACTCTGAACTAAGTTTCAAAAACTATTTTGTCTTTGTCTCTACAACTAAATTTTACTTATTATTTCACTCCCACCAAGACCTGGCAATCTACTTCCCTAAACATTATAGCGTAGGAAACCCTATGGGGCAGTTCTGTTCTGTCACGTGGAGTCACTATGAGTTAGAATCATCTTGATGACAACCAACCATAACAACAAAGCTCAAACATGCATAATATTTTAGGTAGAATATTTATGTTATGCAAGAGAAAACACTAATGGATTTTATGACATGAATTTTTTTTTCATAAAGTTCTCTCTATTTGACCCACTTCAGGTATAATTTAACTTAGAATATCTTTTATCTGATAATTTTTGGGAAGCATAAAATAAAATACTGAAAGAAAGGTAATTTACTAAAAAAAAAGTAATTCCAGCAGCAAAGAAGTGGCCACAATCAATAGACCTAGAATAATACAGTATGTAAAGAACTTAAGATAAAGTAAATTTTATCACTTATCTTTAATTTATTTTAAACTATTTAGGAATTACTGAAAATATCTTATATATGCATTGTTAGTCCCAAGGCATTTCAGGAAAACTATTCTCACCAACTTTGAAATTTTAAAAACGATTTATTATGAAAAGTGATACGATCATATCAATGATTCAGAAAAAGTATTTTGCAAAATCTAATGCACATTCATGATAATACCTTTCAGCAAACTAGAAATAGAAAGGAATTTCTGCAACTTGATAAAGAGTATCTATAAAAACCATATAGCTAACATCATACTTAATGGAGAAGAACTAAATGCTTTCCTCCTAAGATCAGGAATAAGGCAAGGATCTTAACTCTCCAATCTTATTGAACATACTGTCAGTAATTCTTACCAGTGTAAATTGCAAGAAAAATAAAATATATAGACTGTTATTTATCTATATATAACTAATATATAGACTACTAAGGAAGAAATAAAACTGAAGATGACATAATTATCTATGTAGAAAATTCCCAGGAATGTCCATAAAAACTCTAGAACTAATTAGTGAGTTCAGAAGGGTCTCAGGATATAAGAACAACATACAAAAATTAATGAACTTGAAATTAAAAACATAATACCATTAATGACCCCATCAAAGAAAGTAAAACTTAATCTACATACTTGATGAAATATGCGCAATATCTCTATTTTAAAAATTACAAAATGAAAGAATTCAAAGAAGATCTAAGTAAATGGAGAGACACACCATATTCATCAATTGGGACATAGTAAACATAGTATAATTATGGCAATTCTTTCCAAATTAATGCATAGGCTTAATGTAACTGTATCAAAATTCCAGCAAGGTTTTTTGTACATCTGTTGTTGTTGTTGTTATGTGCCATTGAGTTGGACCCGACTCATAACGACCCCTCCTTGGGTTTCCGATGTGGTCTAGACAAGCTTATTCCAAAATTAGATGAAAAGGCACAGATCACGTTCAAGTAGCTAAAACAATCTTAACAAAGAAACATAATACAGGACAAATCACTCCACCTCTCCATCTGATATTAAAATGCACTATGTAACCATAGTCATAGAGACAGTGTAATACTGTAATACTTGTAGAGTAATAGACACACAGATCAACGGAACAGAACAGAGAACCCAGAAATAGACTCACACAATTATGCCCAGCTAATTTGTACAAATGTGCAGAAAAAACTCAATGGAGAAAGGATAGTTTTTTCAACAAATGGTGCTGAAGCAATTGGATATCCTAAGGTAAAAAAAAATAATAATAATAACCTCTACTTAAACCTCAGACTTTAACTAACTCAAAATGGATTAAAGACTTAAATAAAAAACACCGCATAACGTGGATGAACTAGGAGGACATTATGAAAGTCAATCACAAAAGGACAAATATTGTATTAGTCCGTTATTGTAAAAGTTAAGGAAAAGTTTATCTATAGAAGGAAATTTTCTTTGTTGGTTACCAGGCGTGGGAGGGGAGGGGAGAGAATGCTGTTAGATAGATAGAGATAAGTATTGATTTGGGTGAAGAGAAGGGCAATGTACCAAATGTGAGTGACCAATATGACATGATTGAGGATGAGAAAGACATAGAGAGGTGCATGGGAGGTACAGACAACAAACATGAAGCCTTCTGCACATACAGTACTGTGTTTTCAGTGAAGGCAAACATGGGTGTATGGATGGATAGATGGGTGGACAGGCTAAATGATTGTTGTTGTTGTTGTTGTTTGCCGTCGAGTCGGCCCTGACTCATAGCGACCCCTCCTTGGGTTTCCGAGGCAGTATCACTACGGAAGTAGGATTGCCCAACCTTCCTTCCGAGGAGTGGCTGGTGGGTTTGAACCGCCAGCCTTCTGGTGAGCAGTCAAGTGCCTTAGGCACTATGCTACCAGAGCTCCTTTTGATTAGGTATATCTATGAAATGGGGAGGGTATCCAAGAACATACATAGGGTTGGCAGACAATGGTCCTATAAGTTTATGTGAATGATCAGAATTCCCAGGTGTATACTAGAGCTGACAAGGGGCAAGGTTGTGGTCACTGCTTAGTCACAGACAGCTACCCAGAGGGACTGAGTAGTTGAACCTGAGGGCTTGGGACCATAGTCGCAGGAGACATCAAGCTCAATTGGCATAACTTACTATACAAAACATTGTTCCACCTCCTACTTTGGCGAGTAGTGACTGGGATCTTAAAAGCTAGCAAGCTGCCATCTAGATGCAACGATGGGTCTCTCCTTGTCCAGAGCAAAGAAGAATGAGGAAAACCAAAATTCATGAAAACAATTAGTCCTAGTGACTGGTACACCATCCGATCTGCAGCCTATACAACTATGAGACCAGAAGAACTAGATGGTGGCCAGCTACCACTGTCATCCACTTGGAAGGGGATCTATGTAGGAGATCCTTGATAGAGAGGGAGAACAATGTGGAACAACACTCAAAATCATTTGGAGGAAAAAAAAAAAAAAAGGCGGGGACCAGGTTTGCTGGTCTGATAGAGCCTGGTGGAACCACTGAGACTATGGTCCCTAGCTGCCCTTCCGGTCTGGAGTTGAACCCACACCTGTGGTTTCCAGCCAAACAAAATACAGGCATATGAGTTGAACATTTACCTCAAGTAGATATATTCCTTGGAGAGAAGAATCATGGGAGAAAGAAGGGCTGCTTATGCATAGGGAGACAGCTCAGGGGGCAGGAGTGCATGGAGGGATGGACACTGGGAAGAGGTAACTATCAGGAGGAAGTGGGAGGGGAGCTGTTGCATTGGGGTAAATTGTAGTCAATGACATGAGACAAAGTATATGTGAACTGCTGTATGGATAGAATTTGCTCCGTAAATCTTCACCCAAATCATAATAATTAAAAAAAAAAAAAGACTTAAATAAAAAGGGTGAAAATATAAAATTTTATAAGAAAACAGCAAAACATCTTTGGGACCTAGGGATAGACCAAGTGTTCTTAGACTTGATACTAAAAGTATAATGCATAAAAGGAAAAATATATAAAGTAAACTTAATCAAAATTAAAAATTTCTGCTCTGTGAAAGGATCTATTGAGAGGATGAAAAGACAAGCTACAGAGAGAAAGAGAAAATATTTGCAAACCACATATTCAAAAAAGGACTACTATTAAGAATATATAGGCTGTCTGATAGCGTAGTGCCTAAGGCTTAACTGCTAACCAGAAGGCTGGTGGTTCAAACACACTAGCCACTCCTTGGAAGGAAGGTTGGGCAATCTACTTCCATAGTGACACCACCTTGGAAACCCAAGGAGAAGTCACTATGAGTCAGATCTGACTAGATGGCACATAACAACAACAACATTAAGAATATATAAAGAACTACAAAAACTTAACAGGAAACAAACAAACAATCAAATTAGAAAAATTGGCAAAAGACAGAAACAGATATTTTACTGAATAAGATCTACAGATGGCATACAAGCACACGAAAAGATGGGCAACATCATTAGCTGTTAAGGAAATGCAAAAGAAACCTACAATGAGATATTACTACACTATCTATCAGAATGGCCAAAAAAAAAAAAAAAAAAAAAAAGTAGTCATAGGACCAAATGCTGGCAAGGCTGTGGCAAAGCTATTACTTTCTGGTGGGAATATAAAATAGTATAGTTACTCTGGAAAACAGTTTGGAAGTTTCTTAGAAATCTAAGTATGTACTTAATTAACAATGTGACCCAGCAATCAATTACAGGCATTTATCCCAGAGAAAAGGAAACTATGTTCACACAAAAACCTGTACACAAATATTGATAGCAGCTTTGTTTGTAATAGCCAAAAACTAACAACAGTTCAAATGTCCTGCAACAGGTGAATGGATAAACCAACAGTGGTACACACATACAATAGATTGCTGCTCCACAATAAGAAAGTAAGGAACTGTTGATAACACACCAAAACTTGGATGGCTCTCAAAAGAGTTATTCTGATTAAAATAAGGCCAATATCAGGAGAAATAAATTCCATTTATACAACACTTTTGGGGGCAAAATCATTATTGAGGTGAACAACGAATTAATGGAATGAGGAGAAGGGGAAGAGTGTGGTTATAGCAGGTAAGTGAAAGGGATTCTTGTAGTAATGGAATAGTTCTGCATCTTGATTGCAGTGGAGGTTACAAAAATGTTGTAATTGTTGTTGTTGTTGTTGAGTTGGACCCGACTCACAGCGCCTTCCTTCCGAGGAGTGGCTGGTGGGTTTGAACCGCCAGCCTTCTGTTTAGCAGTCAAGTGCCTTAGGCACTATGCTACCAGAGCTCCTAATGTACACAAGTGATAAAAACGCATAGAACTATACACACATACACTCACAAATACATGAGTGTACGTGCCCACTGGGAGCTCTGGTAGCATAGTGGCTAAAACACTTGACTGCTAACCAGAAGGCTGGCGGTTCAAACCCACCAGCCACTCCTCGGAAGGAAGGTTGGGCAATCCTACTTCCGTAGTGATACTGCCTCGGAAACCCAAGAAGGGGTCGCTATGAGTTGGGGCCGACTTGACAGCACATAACAACAACAACAACATAATTATGTAAGATTTTATCATTGAGGGGAACTGAGTGCAGAGTACATGGGACTTACCGGTATATATTTATTGCAACTTCTTGTGAGTGCATAATTATTTCAAAATAAAAAGTTTAAGATGAAGAAATAAATTATTGATTTGGAGTCTGTAACTTTACCCACAAAGTGTTTTGTTATGAATTCATAAGAAAAATCTATTAAACTTTCATTGAAATAAATTGACTGGCTTCTGAAAAGTATCAATTCCAAAATAAGTAATTACACATATGAATTATCAACCCTGAAAAGAATATTTTCTTCACATAATCTAGTATGACTCATTTTATGTCTGTTAATAATAAGTTAGGATGCATGGGTATATACCACTAATTGACTTATATTAATCCATTTTGTTGTTGTTAGGTAGCATCAATTCAGTTCTGACTCATAGCAACCCTATATACAACAGAATGAAACACCATCTGGTCCTGCTATCCTCACAGTAGTTGCTATGTTTGAGCCCATTGTTGCAGATACCCTACCAATCCATCTCATTGAGGGTCATCTTCTTTTTCTTGGAGCCTCTACTTTACCAAGCATGATGTCCTTCTCCAGGGACTGGTCCCTCCTGCCGACTTGTTCAAAGTTTGTGAGATGAAGTCTTACCATCCTCACTTCTAAGGAGCATTCTGGCTGTACTTCTGTACTTCTTCCAAGACAGATCTGTTCATTCTTCTGGCAATCCATGGCACACTGAATATTCTTTGCCAACACCACAAATCAAATGCATTAATTTTTCTCTGGTCTTCCTTATTCATTGCCCAGCTTTCACACGCATTTGAGGCAACTGAAAATACCATGACTTGGGTCAGGTGTACTTTAGTCCTCAAAAATGACGTCTTTGCCTTTGAATGCTTTAAAGAGGTCTTTTGCAGCGTATTTGCCCAATGCACTATGTTGTTTGATTTCTTGAAAGCTGCTTTCATGGCTTTTGATTGTAGTTCCAAGTAAAGTGAAATTCTTGATAACTTCAATATTTCTCCATTTATAATAATGTTTCTTATTGGTCCAGTTGTGAGGATTTTTGTTTTCTTTATGTTGAGGTGTAATTCATATTGAAGGCTATAGTCATTGCATCCATTTCAGGAAGTGGCATATGATATAGAACCAATGGTAATGAAGGAAGAAGTCAAAGCTGCAATGAAAGAACTGGCGAAGAACAAGGCTCCGGGAATTG
>NW_006921622.1:1681425-1702895 GCF_000298275.1 Orycteropus afer afer
CCTTCAACGAGATGGATTGATACGGTGGCTGCAATGATGGGCTCAAGTATAGCAGGGATTGTGGGGCTGGCGCGGGATCAGGCAGTGTTTCATTCTGCTGTGCATGGGGTCGCTATGAGTCGGAAAAGACTCAATGGCACTTAACAACAACAACAACAGTCATTGATCGTCCTCTGCATATCACAGGTTGCTAAAGAGTCTTCCTCCAATTCTGATGCCTGTTCTTCTTTATACAGTCCTCCTTCTAGATTATTTGGTCAGCATACAGATTGAATAAATATGGTGAAAGGATACAACTCTGACACAAACCTTTCCTGATTTTAAACCACGCAGTGTTCTGTTTGAATCACTGCCTCTTGGTCTATATCCAGGTTCCTCATAAGCACAATTAAGTGGTCTGGAATTCCTATTCATTGCAATGTTGTCTACAATTTTCTACGATCCACACATTCTACTGCTTTTGCAGAGTCAATAAAACACTCATAAACATCTTTCCCATATTCTTCACTTTCAGCCAAGATCCATCTGATATTAGCAATTATATCCCTCATTCCATGTCCAGTTTTGAATCCAGCTTAAATTTCTAGCAATTCCTTATCAATGTACTACTGCAACCATTTTTTAATTGTCTTCAGCAAAATTTTACTTGTATATTATATTAATGAAATTTTTCAATAATTCCCCCTTCTGTTGGATCACCTTTCTTTGGAATGGGCATAAATAGGGATCTCTTCCAGTTGGTTGGCCAGGTAGCTGTCATCTAAATTCCTTGGCATAAACATGTAAGCACTTCCAGTTTGCATCCATTTGTTGAAATATCTCAATGAGAATTCCACCAATTCCTGGAACCTTGTTTTCCCCCAATTTCAGTGCAACTTGACTTCTCTTCCTTCAGTACCACCAGTTCTTGATCATATGCTACATCCTGAAATGGTTGAACACCAATCAGTTCTTTTTGGTAAAGGGACTCTGTGTATTCCTTCTGTGTTAGGCTGGGTTCTCTAGAGAAACAAAACCCATAAAGCTTATAGAGAGAGAAAAAGAGAAATTTATCTTAGGAAAATGGCTTGCACACTTACAGAAACTGGCAAGTCCCAAGTTCTTGGATCAAACATCAAGCTGGAGGCTTTTCCCGACTCACGCAGCTGCAGGGGCTGAGGAGCTCAGGGTTGGCAGGCAGTACACCAGCAGTTGACTCCAACAAATGATGAATTCAAGATCTCCAGGCCGAATGGTGGATTGTTTGCTCATGGACAGTTGTAGGCAGAATCCCGAACCACAGAAGAGTGTCTCTTTTCCCAAGATGTCCATAAATACATTGGAAGAAGGCTACACCCTTATAGAAACTCCCTTTCAATGGATTGGCTGCTCAAAACATATATATCTGATCCCATCATTAGAACAACCCACATCACAACAGCTTAAACCACACAGAATTGTGGTCCAGACAAGTTGACACACAGCTCCAACTATCACACTTTGCATCTTCTTTTGATGCTTCTTTTGTGCCATTCAATATTTTCCCCATAGTAGCCTTCAATATAGCAACCAGAGGCTTGAATATTTCTTCAGTTCTTGTAGCTTGAGAGATGTTGAGTGTGTCCTTCCCATTTGGTTTTCTAATTCCAGCTCTTTGCACATCTCATTTAATACTTTACTTTGTCTCTCCAGCTGCCCTTTGATGTCTTCTGTTCAGAACTTTTATTTCATCCTTTCTTCCATTTGCTTTTGATAATCCACTTTCAACAGCAAGTTTCAGAGTCTCTTCTGACATCCATTTTATTCTTTCTCTGGACTGCTATGCACTGCAGCATGTGAGTTCTGATTCTTGTTCATGACAATAATCAGCACAGTCATATATGTATATATAAATTCAGTAACAAACTTTGGCACTCATTGACTAGAATGTGTAATTTGTTTCTGTTAACACATAATTTAATTCAGGTTGTATAGTGTACATTTAACAGATACCTTCTTTTGTGCCTCCATGACCCTTTGTATATGTTGTTGTTGTCATGTTGTTAAGTGCCATCGAGTCGTTTCCGACTCATAGCGACCCCATGCACAGCAGAACGAAACACTGCCCTATCCCGCGCCAGCCCCACAATCCCTGCTATACTTGAGCTCATCATTGCAGCCACCGTATCAGTCCATCTTGTTGAAGGCCTCCCCCTCTTTCGTCGACCCTCCACCCTACCAAGCATGACATCCTTCTCCAGGGAATGGTCCCTCCTTACAACATGACCAAAATAGGTGAGACGAAGTCTGGCCATTCTTGCTTCCAAGGAGCATTCTGGCTGCACTTCCTCCAGGAAAGATCTGTTAGTTAGTTCTTTTAGCAGTCCATGGTACTTTCAGCATTCTTCGCCAGCACAGTATATACTTTGTATATACTTCTGTTACAAAGCATTTATCATATTGAATTTACAATTATTTGCTGAGTCCTCTTTTTGACTGTGAGCTTCTCAAGAAAACAGACTGTGTTGAATTCGTCTTTATATTCCCAAAGCACAGCTCATGGCTTGCATAGCTCTGAGGAGTGGCTGGTGGGTTTGAACCACCAGCCTTCTGGTTAGCAGTTAAATGCCTTAAGCACTATGCCACCAGAGCCATGCTAATTCTTTGCCAGTATGCCTACAAGACAGATGCAACATTTGTTTCTCTCAACACCAGACATACAATGGGTTTCTATTGCATACATATATGGAATTATATGTGTGTGCGTGTATACATGTTGTGTGCTATCAAGTCAATTTCGACTCACAGCAACCCTTTATGACAGAGCAGAATTGCACCACAGGGTTTCCTAGGCTGTAATCTTTGCTGGAACAGATCTCCAGGGTTTTCTCCTGTGGAGCTGCTGTGTGGGTTTGAACTGCTGACCTTTCAGTTAGCAGCTTAGCAGCTTAACCATTGCATTACTATAGCCCCCGTATATACTATACATACATACGTCTTTCTCCTCTCCTATCTCCCCTCTCCTTCTATATCCTCTCCTCTCCTCCTCCTTCCTTCTTTTCTTTCCCTCCCTTCTATACTTCCTTCTTTCCTTTTGGAATAGAATGAGGATTGGAGACACAGAGACCACCATGCAGGGACTAAGTACAGGCTGGTATGCTATCACAAAGAAGACAGTGTCAAATGAGAAGATGAAAGTGAAAATAAGTAATTCTACCCCCAAAATAGAAGCTCTGGTAGCACAGTGCCTAAGGCTCTTGACTGCTAACCAAAAGGCTGGCGGTTTAAACCCACCAGCCACTCCTCGGAAGGAAGCTTGGCAATCTACTTCTGCAGTGATAACACCTTGGAAACCCAAGGAGGGGTCTCTATGAGTTGCGACGACGGCATATAACAACAACACACCCCCAAAATAGTAGAGAAATGACCTGCATTTCAGAAAACTCCCAAGAATCCTTCTTTAGCACTGTGTATTTTTATTGATTGTCAAAGAAGTAATACAGGGTTATCAGGAAAAGCATTACTTTGATAGACAGGCATGCTTCATCCAAAGCTTAACTTTGCCTTTCACAAGCTCTTTACCCTCAAACAAAATTACTTAATGTCTTAAATTCTTATGTCTCATTTGTAAAATGGGATCATCCTAGCCTCATAGGTTAGTTGTGAGGATTAAATGAGATAATCAACACAAAGCACTGTGAACTCCATTTGGCACACAGTAGATGCCCAAAGACAGGCCACATTGACATCGTGTCCTGGTTTTTTGAGGCAGATCTTTACTTGCAAGTGAGCAGAATGTAAAGCTACCACATAAAGTTAATACACTCTTCCTTTATTAGAATGATGAGAATACAGTTGGCTAGCCCTACGAATGTTTTATTTCTAAACAGCTGATTTGCAACCAAAGCATATTTAAAAATTTTTTTTATTGCTGACTAGATTATTTTGCTTTTATTCTCCTGACCACATTATATTAAAGCCAAGCTGACTGAATAAGGGTCATGATTACTATAGTAAATCTTCATTTATAAATAATTTAACCCAAAACATCCAGTTATCTGAGACAAAACTGGGTTGCATTTTGGGAAGGGCTGGTGTGGCTTAGGTCATGCAAAATAAGTGCTTCCAATCACTTGTTCACTTGAATGTTTTTCAAAGTGTTATCTTACAATTTCATCACTTTCTTTTGTCTCCACGGTACCATCTGGCTTTATTTTCCCAAGGCCAGTCCTAGCCTTCAAGATGGGACAGCAATCTGGTCATTTCAGGGGTTACAGACTCTGAGGTTAAAATATGTTTTAATAAAAACATTTCCTTTCCTTTTGTTAATTTGGAATTTCACTTCTGTCTACTTGCTTTTGTAAGGTCTTGGTGAACTAAGCATTTGTTGATTTCTTTATCCCATTGCCACATTCTCAGTTCAGCAAAAAAACTTTTTCAATAAACCCCACAAAGAATAAACTGCAGATAACCTTATCGTTATCTCCCAAGGGAAGTCTAATCACCAGTGAAAGTTACAGAGCTTAAAAAGGGCGGAAATAAGCTTAGTCTAGTTTTCTGCAAATGGGTTTACAGTTTCAGCTCATCTCATTCTCAGACTTCATCAGACAGCAATGACATTAAGAAAAGAGAAAAACATTATTTCTTGGTTCCTTTCAAGTACTACTCCCATTATTGCTAAACTGAGTTATTTGAGCAATGGTTTATAAAATTACTCAAGTTATAATTCAACTATCTTATTTCACTTATACTTCTAAAAGCAATTTAGATCTGTAGCTAATATTAGGCTGCTAAGAAGCGCATGAAGACACATACATATATACTATTGATGTCATTGACTGTTTATAAGTTTATTCTTTTATTTTTAAACTAAAGAATTTTAGAACGTCTTTCAACATCCAAACACCAGAACTGTGAAACGTAAAAATAATTAGAAGCTTTAGTGAGCAATCAAAGTGTTGTTGTGACTGTATTTTCCAACTTAGTGCCCCCAGAGCCTCTTCAGCTTTCTCTTCTCCCCCTCCTTCTTTTCCTGTCCCCTCTGATAAGTGAACCCCTGCTCAATTTCCTCTCATTACTCTCAACTGTCTTCTTTAAGCATGTCTGAGAGACGTTTTCCAGATGTTAACAGGTGAAAATCCAGAGATCAGGCCCATGTGACCCAAATGTTGAGTCTGATATAGTCTTTCTAATTCTCTGGAGATGAGAGTGATCCAGTTTCGTACCCTGTGTAATAGCTGAATTATATGGATTTTGAGAATGAGGCTATTCTAGATATAATTGATAACATATGGTATATTTTATTTATAATTATGAAGTATGAATTTATATACTTATACATATATACATATAATTATGAAGTATGAATTTATATACTTATTCTTTAATTCATTTATTGAGCTAATATTAAAGGGATAACAATTATGTACTGGGCCTATGTGAGGTCTTAGGATTTAATTAGAATTTAACTTCTGATTTCAGATTTTAGCTATAAAAGGTATTGTAGAGTTTGGTGGTTAGATTTCAGTGCAACATGGGTAAGAAAGAGCAAGAAATCTTTGTACCATGAAGTGGTTTGGTAGAGAATGATGACCACCACACTTCACATGATGGAATTAGGGTGGGGCAAGTCATGGAGCTTTGGAGAAGTTCTGAATTTCAATACTACTTTCTAATTTATACAGCCTTTGTTTCTGACATCTAAGATACTTTACAGGACTTATCTATTTAATCCCCAATGTATTCTTAAAAGGAGTTGTAATATTTCAAATGAGGTTTTATTTTTGTAGATGTAATTTGAGCTCAGAAATGTTATAGGACTTTTCCAAAGCTCTGGAAGCAGGAAATGAAATAATGAGTCAAGTGCATCTTGGCCACCTGATTCCCAGTCTCTAGCTTTTCCCATTAGGCCATGTTTCCACCTTTGTTGCACTATGATTCACTTTGTCCATATTAAGCATATGCTTTGGTATTTTTACCTTTGTCTCACAGCAAAGGTCTCTGAGTCTGACCTTAATGTCATGTGACTCATTCATTCTCCATATGGCATCTAGCCCAGGTAGAGGAAGCCAGATACTGATCCTAATCCGCAGTATGTAGGGTGTAGGAAACAGGGAGCTGGAGCTTTGAGTCATGTGTCCAGTAGTTATAGCCTTAGGGGAACTGAACCACTGGTTTCTGGCCTTGCCTTATGCCTAAAAATGTCTGCTCCTTCAGGGGACAGCCATGTCCTTCTGGGACACATTCTCCCTGTAGGGGTCACTCTTTACTCTCTCCTCGGCAACTCACTGATTCCCAGCGCCTACACACTTTCCACCTAATTGGGCCAAGTTCAGTTCCTCACATTGAAATTTTGCTACAGAGTTACAAAATATATGATTTTAGAAAGAAATGACATGACTGTGGTTCTGCAGTAAATACATTTACTGTAAATCCCTCATATCCTCTATCCAGAAGTACAGTGATAATAAGGGCATGTGTCATGAATAGACCAACTGAGTAACACTGGCATGAGACCAGTATAGTGAGGAGAACTGGAAGATTTTATGGTTAAAAACACATTTGCAATGTAGGAAATGCTTGAAAAATTACACATAGAAGCATAGTCATTGCTGAAGCCGTCTCCAGTGGTAAAGGAGTGGCAGAGACTAAACTAGTAGAAGTTAATAGAATAAAGGAGTCTTTTATAACTGTCTATTCTGCTCTACAGAGCATGCCTACATCAACAAAATCCTCAGATCTGATGGCTTTTTAAACATCATGCTATCACACACACCACTAACAATCTGATAAAAGCTATGACTCTCTCCAGAAAAAGGCACAGAGATTTGAAGATAATTTCAATTTCACAGATCCCTGAAGACCAGTATCATCACTTTGCTGTTATCTGTCATTCAGGTTCAATTATTCATGTAGTGTTGGATTGCATGGGGGCAAAAGGGAAAAGCAAATTTATACTCAAGATACTCGCTCCCTTGAATTGCTTGTTTTGCTTTCTCTTACCTTGAATCTAGGAGCTCTAGTAGTGTAGTGCCTAAGGCACTTGACTGCTAACCAGAAGGCTGGTGGTTCAAACCCACCAGTCACTCCTGGGAAGGAAGGTTGGGCAATCTACTTCCATACCACCTCAGAAAGCCAAGAAGGGGTTGCTATGAATCTATGAATCGGGTCCGACTTGATGGCACAGAACAACAACACCTTGAATCTGTTGCACTTGGCCCCTGAATCACAAAAGTTCAATGACAAGAGACCCAATTTCACTATATATTTAGTAATAAGCAAAAAACTAGAGATTATTTTCCCAAAATTCACTCTAACCCCTAGCAATACAAATATAACCATTGACAAAGAAGTTTACTTAGTAATCACATAATTATGTAAGTATGGTTCTTTACGAACTTTTGAAAAATTAAAGTAAATGTTTATAACCTATTGCCAGATATGTATACAAATTTGCAAAAATCAACTTAGCGATTAGTCAAGATGTTGTCAGTTAGTGCAGAATCAATCTTGACTCATGGTGCGCTCATGTGTGCAGAGTAGAACCACTCCATAGGACTTTCAAGGCTGTGACCTTTCAAAAGCAGATCACCAGGCCTTGTCTTCCAAGGTGCCTCTGGGTGCCTAAGGCATTTGGGTGCTAACCACAAGGCTGGCAGTTCAAACCCACCAGCCATTCCTGGGAAGGAAGATTGGGCAATCTACTTCCATATAGAAACCGCCTCAGAAACCCAGGGAGGGGTCGCTATGAGTCAGATCTGACTCAACAGCACTGAGTTTGGTTTTCTGGTTTTTACTTAACTTGTTGAGTACTTAACTACCCAGTCAAGATATAATCATACCAAAATTTCATAGACTAAAATGGTTTTCCATGTCACTCCAATTACTTACTCAGTGACGACAGTGTTCTGCATGAACTAACAGCCTTGGAAACGAAAATTTGCTCTGAGGTCCAACCTTTTCCTTTTATGACTATAATCTAAGCAGCTGCCATGAAGCTGCTTTCCCTTTCTTTACAGGGAAGCAGGGTAGTTTTAAGCAGGTGAGTGGGAATACAAAGGCTGTACATCCTATAGCGAAGTCTAAGTCTATTATCCAGACCTTTAACTAAAAGGTTCTACAAATTCTTTTCATCACCACAGACAATAAAAACCAAACCAACCAAAATAAAGAAAAGGTACTGGTACACTAATATCTATGGTACTGAAAACTCTGTGACATCAAACTAATAAAAAATTATAATATTTAGGTTTTCAGTTAAAAATTGTCTTTAACAATTATTTTAAATTGCTTCATAAGTATTTCTAAGTGGCCCATGGCATTATATAAATGAAAAATCATCACCATGAAAAACAGTGCTAGTACAATGCTGTCAAGTAATTGAATTCCATTTCTGTTCTCTACACTTAGATTTTTTCTCTGCAACCAGAGAAAAAAAGCAATGGGTTGTAAGTGTTCAATGACTCATGCATAGACAATGCTTCTGACAGCACGCAAGATTTTCCTCCTGTGAGATTCCAGTTCAGAAAAAATCACCCTCAGTCTGAAAATGTCTTCTCTGTAGCTCAGAAAACAAATGACTTTAAGGACGCTAAGGAACACCAGATAAATTTGGGAGGCTGCATGCAGATGATGGGAGCTCTGGTGGTGTAGTGCCTAAGGCACTTGACTGCTCACCAGAAGGCTGACGGTTCAAACCCACCAGCCACTCCTCGGAAGGAAGGTTGGGCAATCTACTTCTGTAGTGATACTGCCTCAGAAACCCAAGGAGGGGTCGCTATGAGTCGGGTCCGACTCGACAGCAAATAACAACAACAACAACATGCAGATGACAACAGTGTGGACAGCTTTTAAGATAAACTTTTCATTGGTCATATGAAATACATTTAAAAACAAAAAAATTGTGGTCAATTTGATTCAGACTCGTGGAGACCCTGTGTGTGTCAGCGTAGAACTGTGCTCCACTGGGTTTTCAAGGACTGATTTTTTAGAAGCAGACTGCCAGGCCCTTCTTCTGAGTCACCTCTCCATAGACTTAAACTACCCACCTTGTGATTAGCAGCCAAACGTGCTGTTTCTACCCCCCAGGGACTATGAGAATATATTAGGAATAAGGAAAACAACTTGAAAGCAGGTAACAAGATCAAATGTAAGCATATGCTGTTTTGATTCTAAAGTCTGTGCTAAAGACAAGAATCTATGCATTCTTTTATAAAAAAAATCTCCAAAGGAAAATTAATTTTTCTTTCAAAATTGTCTTCTGTGTTTTATATGCCATTTCACTTAGGAAATTATTTTAAGGCAATACTCTGTCTGCCCGTGAGACTTGCTTTCAAGTTACTGTTGATATAACTAAGTAGGATAGGTAGCAAAGTGATTTTCTCATACAATTTGTCATGATGCCTGTGTTTTATTGGGAAGACTTCAAAACACAACTGTCTAATTGCATCCCTCAAGAAATGCATGAAAAAGATAACATGACAAATGTAAAGAAGTTTAAGGTAAGTTCTGCATTGTAACAGACAGCGAGATGAAGGCTGTCCATGTTGTTGTTGTTGTTATTTGCCATCGAGTCGGCCCCGACTCATAGCGACCCCTCCTGGGGTTTCTGAGGCAGTATTACTATGGAAGTAGATCGCCCAACCTTTCTTTCGAGGAGTGGCTGGTGGGTTTGAACTGCCAGCCTTCTAGTTAGCAGTCAAGTGCCTTAGGCATTTCACTACCAGAGCTCCCCTGAATCTTCATAGGGTTATTTATTTAAAGAGCTATTAGTTTTCAGAACAGTAATCATATCTATATTCAAACAGGAGAATCAAAACACCTTCTAAAGTCAAATATAAATTATCTTAGAGTGTGACATTGATACATTCTATTAGTATAAATAAGCAGAGAACCGAGTAACTACCTTCTATGTTAAATGATTCAAAGCTTAGAGTTAAGTTTATATAGGTAATTATTTCTCATAAGCAACTGGAATTAACAAGGGCACTATTTTTAATTTATCCTCAGACCCAGCTTTACCTGCCATCTCTCCTAATGACTCCCAGATCATTATCTCCAGCCCAAATTACTTGTCACATTCCAACTGCCACCAAAATATTTCCTCTCAGATATCTCACAGGCCTGCCAAACAAAATTTAACACCCCCTCCCAAAACTTAGCCTCCTAAGGCACCACCATCCAACAAGTTATCCATAAAAAGTCATTTTCAACTTGTGTCCTCATGTAATATGTCATCAACTGCCAAACACTTTATTTCCAATGTATTTCATTTTCTGAATACCTCTGAGATTTCTACTCTTACCTCTGTTTCCATTCCTATGTGTTAGTCTGAGCCTTCAACATTTCCCAACCAAATTTCTATAGTTTTTTTTTTTTTTTTTTTCCTTTTTGGGTCTTATGGTTTCTAAAGCCTTCCTCCACCCTGCTATCAAAGACATTTTTCTAGAAAGCAAATCTGGCTATACATGCTTTACAATATTCTCCAATTGTCTTTACCAATTTAAGAATAAAGTCAGCACAGGTGTGGGGCCATCTCTTGATCTCAATTTTGCCTGCCTTTAGGCTCAACTTCTGCTACTTCCATTGCAAACAGTTTGTGCTCATGTACTAAACCTATAGGATGGCCATTTTAACCCATCCACCAGCAACAGAAGAAAGGCCTGGAGGTCAGGGCTTCGAACCAGTTTAAAACAGTTCAGTAACAAGGGCCATGTATGTATTGAAACAAGGGTCATGTATGCATTGCATAGCAACCAAACCTGTTGCCCAAGGTATTTTGATCCAAGTAGGAAACAAACATTTACGCCCTGCTCAAAGAGGGTGTTGGACCATGCTGCTTTGAATGTTATGTTCCTCTCCAGAGTCATGCTAATAATCTAATCCCTGCCATTAGTTTCCCAAAACTTTCAGGAGGAAGGACTGTGGTAGGACTTTTGGAGAGAAACATTATTGGCAAGACTCCAAACAACAGCAAATATTGAAAGCAGTGCAGTTGGCTGCCATCTTTGAGTGTGGCACAGCTGTTTGTTTCTTACTGGGATCAAAAGACCATGGACAGCAGATTTCATTGCTGTGTAACATGTACATGGCCCTTGTTTACCATGCAATTATTATTTTGAACCAATTCAAAGCCCTGCTGAAGATCTGCTTCCATAAAGAATATAGCCAAAAAACACACAATGGAGCAGTTCTACTTTATAACACATGGTGTCTCCATGAGTCAAAATCAGCTTGAAAGCAGAAGATTTTTTTTTTTCCCTTCAGTTCTAGTACTTCCACAGGTGATATGAGGCTCAGGGTTCACTGGAGATGGTCATGTAGACACTTTTGCTTTTGTATGCTGAAGGGGTAGGTTTATTGAATATATATATATTTTTTTACTCAAAAGATATCATACATACTCTGTAAAACTGTGACTTTCCATGATATATCACTCTAAACTTAAATGAAAGGCAACTGTAGTCAGATAAAAAAATAAATAAAGCAGAAAGGTAGGTTACAGTAATGAAAAATAGATTTACATGTCAAAGTTCTTACCCAACGTCTGTCGGAAAGTTATCTTCCACCCTCTTGCTGTTTGAGATGGATCTGTCTTGAATACCAGGAACAAACTGTTATTGTTGCTCTTAATATCTGGGGGAAGTGTGGAGCCACAGAATTTGCCAAGAAGGGGATCACTGAAGTTAGAACCATCATAAATTGCCAGGTAGTCTTGGGAGCAGAAGGTGGAGGGAACCACATCAAAATCACTGAACCTGTGAAATGTACCTTGTTAATACTGATGTTCTCTATTTAAATTGTACCTTTGTTCTTAGGGAACAAAAGGACAAGGCAATGACTAAAATTAGAAAAAAAACGATTCACTTAATAGGGAATATTAGTTTACTGATCAATTAAAAAGTTTAGCCAAAACTTTAGAGTACCCACAAGAGTGTGATAGGAGACAGGGATATAAAGATGAGTAAGATACAAACCTAGACAAGGAGTTTGCAGTCTAGGACCCAGTAAGTCCATTTGAAATCAAGTCTTGACAAGCTGATGTAATTTTTATTTATCATTTAAGCAACACGTTAGTTATTCAGTCTCATTTAAAATATGGCATTTACTCTGCTCCCTCATTATTTTGAAAGATAAAGTGGTACTATTATCTTATTCTTTACTTATGGGAAGAAAGCTAATATAATGGATTAAGTCCTGGCTTTAGAAGCATAGATCAATTTTCTCTCCCTCAGTCTCTGTATTCCTGTTTTCCAAATGTGAGTTATAGTAAGAATCAGTGAAATAATATGTGAAAAACAAAACTATCGTATCTGGCACATAAAAACCAAACTCACAAACATTGAATTGAATTCAACTCAGAGTGACCACCACTGGGTTTCCAAGGCTATAAAACTTTATGGAAACAGACTGCCTCATCTTTCTTCCATGGAGTAGCTGGAGGGTTCAAACCACTAACCTTTTGGTTAGCAGTGAAATGCTTTAACCACTGCACCACTGGAGCTCCTTACCTAGCATATAGTAAATGCTTAAAAAATTAATGTTATTGTTATTATTGTGATTTTGAAAATAAAAAATATGAAATAAGTCATTTCTCATAAAAGAAAAAATATATATAAAACCCTAGTGGTAGAAAAGTCAACTTACTTTTCTTGAGTCACATTTCACTGCTATAAGAATAAATTCACACTTAAACTCATTTGGTGGTCACTGGAACCTCTCCACATATCCTCATCTCTCTGCCTTTGACTATGCAAAGGCATTTGATTGTGGGATTCCCTTTCTGAACAGTTCTTCAGGTTTAACATGACCATAAGATTTGCTTTTGCCAGTGAAATGTGAGCAGATGTAATATGCATTTCTTTTTGGAATATGTTTTAAAAACTACCACTTGATTTGCTATATTACCTTCCTCTGAAGTGATGATCATGGAAACATCAGTAGAAATTAAACTTCCATGAGCATGGGTCTCTGAGTGATCACAATAAACAGAGCTTCCTTGTGAGGCCTCACTGGACATATAGCATGTCACGTTGTTGTTGTTAGGCGCTGTCGAGTCTTTTCCGACTCATAGAGACCCCATGCACAGCAGAAGGAAACACTGCCCGATCCCACGCCAGCTCCATGATCTTTGCTATAGTTGAGCCCATTGTTGCAGCCACTGTGTCAATCCATCTCATCGAAGGCCTTCCCCTCCTTCATCAACTCTCCACCTCACCAAGCATGACATCCTTCTCCAGGGAATGGTCCCCTCTGACAACATGACCAAAGTAGGTAAGATGATGTCTGGCCATCCTCACTTCCAAGAAGCATCTTGGCTGCACTACCTCCAGACAGATCTGTTAGTTCTTTTGGCAGTCCACGGTACTTTCAGCATTCTTCGCCAGCACCACAACTCAAAAGCATCAACTCTTCTTCGGTCTTCCTTATTCATTGTCCAGCTCTCACATGCATATGAGATGATTGGAAATATCATGGCCTGTGTCAGGCACACCTTAGTCCTCATGGAGACATCCTTGCTCCTCAGCACTTGAAACAGTTCCTTCGCAGCCGACCTGCCCAGTGCTACATGTCATTTAATGTCCTGACTGCTGCTTCCATTGGCATTGATTGTAGAACCAAGCAACGTGAATTCTTTGACAACATCAATCTTTTCTCCATTTATCGTGATGCTGCTTATTGGTCCAGTTGTGAGGATTTTTGTTTTCTTTATATTGAGATGTAATCCATACTGCAGACTGTGTTCCTCAATCCTCATCAGTAAGTGCCTCAAGTCATCCTTACTTTCAGCAAGCAAAGTTGTATTGTCTGCATATCTCAGGTTGTTAATGATTCTTCCTCCAATCCTGATGCCATGTTTTTCTTCATATAGTCCAGCTTCTCGGATTATTTGCTCAGCATATAGATTGAATAAGTATGGGGAAAGGATACAACCCTGACACACTCCCTTCCTGATTTTAAACTATGCAGTGTCCCCTTGTTCCGTTCGAACGACAGCCTCCTGGTCAAGGTACAGGTTCCTCATGAGTACAATCAAGTGTTTGGGAATTCCCATTGTTCCCAATGTTATCCATAATTTGTTATGATCCACACAATCAATGCCTTTGCATAGTCAATAAAGCACAACTAAACATCTTTCTGGTATTTGCCTTGAGCCAAGATCCATCTGACAACAGCTATGATATCTCTTGTTCCACATCCTCTTCTGAATCCAGCTTGCACTTCTGGAAGTTCTGTCAATATACTGCTGCAACCCTTTTTGAATTATTTTCAGTAAGATCTTACTTGTGTGTGATATTAATGATATTGTTTGATAATTTCCACATTCTGTGGGATCACCTTTCTTTGGAATGGGTACAAATATGGATCTGTTCCAGTCAGTTGGCCAGGTAACTGTCTTGCAAATCTCTTGGCATAACCAAGTGAGTGCCTCCAGTGTGGCATCTGTTTGTTGAAATATCTCAATGAGTATTCCATCAATTCCTGGATCCTTGTTCTTCGCCAATTCCTTCATTGCAGCTTTGACTTCCTCCTTCAGTACCATTGGTTCTAGATCATATGACACTTCCTGAAATGGATGAAGACGGACCAGTTCTTTTTGGTACAGTGACTTTGTGTATTCTTTCCATCTTCTTTTGATGTTCCCTGCATCATTCAATGTTTTGCCCTTAGAATCTTTCAGTATTGCAACTCGAGGTTTAAATTTTTCCTCAATTCTTTCAGCTTGAGAAATGCTGAGTGTGTTCTTCCTTTTTGGTTTTCAGACTCCAGGTCTTTGCACATTTCATTATAGTAATTGGCTTTGTCTTCCCGAGCTGCTCTTTGAAATCTTCGGTTCAGCCCTTTTACCTTGTCATTTCTTCCATTTGCTTTAGCTACTGTCTGCTCAAGGGCAAGTTTCAGAGTCTCTTCTGTCATCCATTTTGGTCTTCTCTTCTTTTGTTGTCTTTTTAGTGACATACAGCATGAGTGAGAAATAAACATATTAAGCTAAACTACTTGCCTTGGGGTGTTTGTTACCATTTATAATCTGCCCTGACAGATACATCCCTGGATTTTCCTATATAATCTAACACACTTTTCTAACTTAGGCCTTATGCTTTGTCATTTCAAGTAACTCTTCAAGTTATAACTATATCAAGTAATGAAAAAACACTTAAAAAACACTCAAAGTAAATTTCCCAAACAAGCAAGGCTTTCTACCTATTTTTCCTTCTGGTGGTGTTTATTATAGTGTATTTTCTTTGAAAAACTTGTATAAATTTCTGGACATCCTCTACTCATTTTTGTTTGTTCTGCTTTCTCAGGTGTGTTACTGTTGTTAGAAGTTGGAATAACTAATATATAATATAATTTTGAAAATATCCAATGATTACAATACATATTTCCTTTGAAAAAGATTAAGAAAAGGATCTGTTTATTTTTCTAAACTATATTTTTGTTGAATTTGTTCATACTGATGATGAAGATCAAAATAGAAATTTTCTTTCTTTTTTCTTTTTTTTTAATGATATGTAACATTTAATGTTTTTGTAAAAGAAAGGTAGAACAATAGCTATATAATTTTAAAAAGAAGTATTTTCATTTTTATTCTCTATAGATAACGCTGGTGGTGTAGTGTCTAAGTCATGTGACTTCTAACCAGAAGGCTGGCAGTTCAAATCCACCAGCCATTCCTCAGAAGGAAGACTGGGCAATCTACTTCCATAGTGATTCTGCATCAGAAACCCAAGGAGGGGTCACTATGAGTCGGGTACGACACATATTTTTCATTAAAAAATCTAGATTTTTTTATAGATAACACACTTATTTTCTGTAATAAGGTTCTGAAATTCAAAGACGACTTGAACTTATTTTGGATTTTTTTCATTTTGCATCACTGTCCCAGGAGAGCACAGAAGACATGTAGAAAGATCCACTGACAGAAGCTTCTATGTGGCCAGTATATTTGGAAAGGCTTGACAGAAGAATTTATGTTTTACCAAGGTAGGCAGCACCTAAAATAATATCTGTTTCATAGAATGTAGGTTTTAGAAAGTACAAAACAAATAATTTTTCAAACATGGAATTGTGAACTTTGACTATTGTGAGACCCAGAGACCAGTCAAAAAAAATGGGGGAAAATGTATACATACATACATATACATATACATATACATATATATATATATATATATATATATATATATGGCACTACAGTGGCAAATCGATTAAGCCCTAAGCTGCTAACCAAAACATTGTTAGTTCAAACCCACCAGAGTCTCCATGGGAGAAAAGAACTAGCAATCTGCTCCCATAAAGATTACGATCTGTAACCCCTCTGGGGCAGTTTTACTCTATCCTATAGGGTCACTATGAGTTGGAATAGGCTTGACAGTGCACAACAACATAGTAAATAAATAAATGTACATATAGAAAATATGTATGCGAGCTTTTAGCAACTGTAATCATACACTTGCCAGAAACAAGTATTATGCCGGCAGCAAATAACAAGAGCCACACTATGTTACCATTCCTAGGCAGGTGACCCCTTCAAAGGCCTTCTAGCTATCTGGTTGTATTTTGTTTTTTCTTTTGCCCCTGGAACTTAAAGGCATTTTGGGGGGAACATTTTCCTTACAAGTTGGCCAGGTGGGATTTGCACACAATGATAGTCCAAATAATAGACTATTTACTGACGTATAACCAAACCAGGCTTAATGAGACTAGTCAAGGCCTCATTTCATATATAAGGTCCTTAGAGGTAAACTGCAGAGTTTATCATGTTTAGGGCAGTAAGTGGTCACAGAAGTATTAGAGAGGGGAAGAAGATATGGTCCTAGCCCATCAGGCTTCTATGAAAATCCTATAGTGCTGTGAACTATATCAACCTCCAGAGTTTTCCATGACATGCTGTGTATCACTGAAACACAGAGGTGGAAAGATATCATCATAGATGGAAGCAGTCTTGAGCTTTATTTATCATTCTGGTGACTGGAAGTTGCATTTCCTTAATCATCCTTGCTGCAGGTAAGTAGTTGTAGTGGCACTGTGGTTGTGGTTAAGGCATTGGGCTGCTTACCAAAAGGTAGGCAGTTCGAACCCATGAGCCACTTCATGGGAGGAATCTACATCCAAAAAGATTTACAGCCTTGGAATCCCAATGGGGAGAGCTATGAGTCAGAACCAACTTGATGGCAGTGGTTTTGTTTTTTGTTTAGAATTAGAGGAAGAATTTTAATGAGGATGTATGATGTCTCTTTGAGGTTACCCTATGATTTATAAATTTATCCCCGAGTTTAGAACAGTCCATTGTATCTTGCAACTCTCTTAACTTCCTCTCCATTTAGAAGTTCTGTAACTACACAGTCTTTTCCCTCTTTTTGTTTATAGTTGTCCTTACTTGCCAATTGATGTCTCTGGTTCCCTGTTTACAATCTTGTAAACTCATTTTACTTTAGATATGTGCACAGTGTCTCTTAATAGCACTAGTTTAACTGTGTTCTGATATATACATAAATAACAATTCTTTAAGTGGTTAGAAAACTAACCCTTTGACAGACAGCATAGAGAAATAGAAAGGACATGATCTTTGCAGGAAACCTAACATGAACTCAAATTTTAACTCCCCATTTAATTGTGTCTATATATTCTTTTATTTTGATTTCTCTGAGTCTAAGTTTTCTCATTGGTGAATGAGAAATTAATATACTTTGCATGACTGTTTTAAGAGCTAAATAAGATGTTGTTGTTGTTGTTGTTATGTGCCGTCGAGTCAAACCCGACTCATAGCGACCCCTCCTTGGGTTTCCAAGGCAGTATCACTACGGAAGTAGGATTGCCCAACCTTCCTTCCGAGGAGTGGCTGGTGGGTTTGAACTGCCAGCCGCCTAAATAAGATAGTAAGTGTTAATTCAAGTCCTTGTATATAATAAATGCCCAACAAATGAAGAGTGTCTCTTCTCTTGCTCTTGCTGTCCACTGTGATTTCAAACCATTATATGAAGCTCCATTGCAACTCTGGGAAAATTATATCAACAATTTTAACAAGTGGAGTACCTGTTCTTCCCCACTGAATCGTTATTTGCTTGCATGGAGGGAAGGAAGCCAGTTTTCTAGTTTCCTACTACTGTACAGGAACCTCGCTTCCCCCCCTAGATTTCCGTATGCACTTCTGATAAGAATCAATACTTTCCATCAGCAAAGGAATATGTTTTCTGTAAATAGAGCTGAAAAGATTTTTATTAAGAAAGTAAATTTTTCCTACGTACTTGATCTGAATCACTCTGTCATCTCTAACGGTGATGACATATAAACAGTACATGTTGTTGGGATAGTCTGAATATGAATAGGCAGGACTCCGGATGATTCCAGTGGAGAAGTTGAACACACCACCACAGGCTGCAACAAAAGACAAGGGAATATGCAGGTAACAGTTATTATGTGTGGAAAGATAATTCTTAAATATTCTATAGTATTGTAGTCTTTTCCATAAGAGAGAGAATAATTCCTTTTCTTAAAGTAACTCAAATATCTCTTCATTGTGCTTACAAATAACCCTGACTTTTTCATGGGGAAAAAAAGAAGAGACAGCAAAGAAACAGGAAGCAGGGAAGGATATTTTGAGGCACATCTTAGAAATAAATGCTCCATGGGTATAAATGCTCCATTCTCTACATGTAACTGAAAGATCGAGAGAGAGAGATGACAGCAGGAACTGGAAGTTGAGAGATGTCAGGAAGTTCTGGGCACATGGGCCCAGGATGGACTGATATCTAGAAATTTTAAATAATATCGATTTAAACCTCCACTGTTAGGGAGAGAATTTCATGAAGTGCAGTGTAGGAAATCATTTTGGTACTTTCAAGCTCCCTCTATGGGTTCCTCTATGGGTTCTCAGCTCCTATGTATTTCTATTTAATTGTGAGATGGAGAAGAAGCACATCTGCCCAGATTTGTACTCTTAGCCCTCAACAAGCAGGAGAGACAGGCCCACTCCTCACCGTGACTCCAGAAATCAGCAGCCTACGTTGCTACTATTAGTCAATAAAATGGCAGTCATAAACATATCATGAAAGCCTTTTTATAAATAATTTAAAATGCTGCAATATTTCTTGGTTTACATTGGAGGATCAAATTGTGTCACTTAATGTAGAAAGGACTCCACTCTCACCACAGTACAAAAGGGCTTGTATTTTTTATATTCCAAAACAAAGAAACAAACAAAACCAAACTCACTGCTGTGGAGTTGGACCCAACTCATAGTGACTCCTCCTTGGGTTTCCTATGGAAGCAGATTGACCAATCTTTCTTCCGAGAACACCAAAATTATAATGAAGTTGGTACATTTTGATACTATTTCAGTGGGTTTATATACTATCCATGGATGTATCCATTTACATCTTTTGGAAATAAGAAAAAAAAATCATGGCTGCCAGTTAAGGTTCTCTATATCATTATAATTTCAGCTGAGCCCACCTTGCAGGGAAAGCTATTCTCTATATGCCGATATGTAATCATGCGCTCAGACCCCTGGGTACATCTGCATTAAATGTACAATCTCAATTAAATGGAGATTGATGTAGACATTCCTCTATTTCATTTGTACACAATCATGTGGTCTATGAAAGCTTTAATGGTTAGACAACTTCCAAATTTACACACTGTAAGAATTTGAAGTCTTAATAAAAACAACACTCTTTAAATGAAAATCTTGTAATAGATATGCTGAAACTTGCATACACTGTTTCAGGAAAATAAAGGATAAAAGTTGAGAAAGGTATGAAGCAAGGTTTAACTCCTCTAAGTAGTTGTTGTACCAAAAGAGTAAGACAAATCAATCATTTTGTTTATACAACAAGAAAACTTGGGGAAGAAATGTTAATTGCTCACCTATTCTTTTTTGTGCCAAAAAAATACCTTTAAAAACCATACATACTCACATACTTTGCAAATGTTGAGGGTCAAGTTCAGACGACTGTTGATGTAAATGAATTACAAAAGCTTTCTTCATAAGTAAATAAACATTTTTTAAGTCCTTTCTGCTAATGGAAACAATAATTTACTTGAAAGAAAACTTTTTAATGTTCTACTTTTAGCAATGGGTTGGTCAAGTAAAGATAGACAAAATAAAGATTTTGCAAGATTTGGATGCCCATTTAACTGAAGTTGGAATGATGTGGTAAAAATGTTGTCAGCCACTAACCAACCATGTTTATTGCAGAACAGAAAAAGACTATTCCAAATAGGGAAATATAATCTTATTATATCAAATAAACATAGATCACACTGACTATAAGAATAAAAATATCTTGGAGCTCTGGTAGCATAGTACCTAAGGTACTTGACTGCTAACCAGAAGGCTGGTGGTTCAAACCCATCAGCCACTCTTTGGAAGGAAGGTTGGGCAATCTACTTCCGTAGCGATACTGTCTCGGAAACCCAAGGAGGGGTCGCTATGAGTCAGGTCTGACTCAATGGCACATAACAACAACAACAACACAAAGACTTTAACCATCAGTGGCTTGCCTCTTCCCTTTGGCTTTGATACACAGAATTTAAAAATTGTAGTTGCATGCATTTCATTTTCTTTAGGGTTTGCATTTTTTGCATATTGTGCTTTTTGCATAAAAAAGTTTCCTTTCCTAACAGAAGAGCATTAAGATTTTCTCTTACATTTCTTCTAGATTTATAAAACACTTATTTTCATATTAGCAAAGTGATTTGGGGAAGTAAACATGATCTGGATAATCCATATTAAAAAGACACCATTGTGTAATGTACAAACAACTAAAGGTATCAGTAAAGTTCATTTGCACATCAATTATCCAAATAAAGACCTTTATTCCCCACTGTATTTTCAAAGGGCCGGTGCAGCCAAAGTTACAAAAAAAAGCCCCTTCTCTTTATTTTTAAAGAAAATTGTCTAAAATTTTTGAACCAGGCACCTAATAAACTTTTTTTTTCCCTGAAAGTCTTCTGAAGCTTCAAGCTAGTGATAATATGAATCACAAATAAATATCCTTATATGAACTGCACACACACACCAAACAAACAAATAAATTAGGAAGAAAAAGAAAAGAAAACTCCAAACTAATCATTATGGCTACTCACAGGTTATCCTATAAGAAATTCTGAATCCAAAATCCGTGATGTATGCGTTAGAGTAGAAGTTAAGCAGCAGTGGACCAGAGATGGTGACAGGAGCAAGGATCTCATCACCACACAGGGTAGCAAATGGTGAGGAAGATAAGCTGTAACCTCTAATGATGTGCACGCCATCATTGACACAACTTCCTGCAATGGCTGAGCGAGCTGTACAAAGCATAGAACAACCAGCATTATAATCAGAAACAACGTGAAAAATAAATGCTGTACAAAGTAAGCCAAAAAATGTAATAATGAAGCTCTGTGCACTTTATAGAGTTATTAAATGGAACGACTGATACAAGAAAACAGAATTTCACAATAGATAAATCTCAATTTGAAATTACCCAGATGTTTTTTTTTCCTTTGGGAGCTCTGGTAGCATAGTG
>NW_006921622.1:1703416-1715868 GCF_000298275.1 Orycteropus afer afer
AGCCTTCTGGTTAGCAGTCAAGTGCTGTAGCCACTATGCTACCAGAGCTCCCCTTCAACCCTCTACTCATTACAAATTCCAAACCTGCTTCCACATTTTAGGTATCTGTTAGAGGAGCATTACACTCCTGGTACCAAATTCTATCTTAGTTATCTACTGCTATTGTAACAGAAGTACCACAAATGGATGGCTTTAAAAGCAGAAATATATTTCACAGTATAGGAGGCTATAAGTCCAAGTTCAGAATGTCAACTCTAGGGGAAGGCTTTCTCTCTATGTGTCTCCTGGTCCTCAGAGGATCTCAGAGCAGGAATCCTTGGTCCAAAGAACATGCTTTACTCCTGGATTTTTCTTGTTGCTATTTGGGGATGCTACTGGCATGTAATTGGTAGAAGAGATACTCCTAAACATCTTGCAGTGTACAGAAAGCCCTCCTCTACCACAGCAAAAAATCACCTGCCCCCAAATGTCAATTGTGCTGAAATTGAGAACCCCTGCTTTGATGTGAAGTTTTTGTACAGGTAAGGGACTCCTATCGTGGAGAGATTATTAGAAATTCCTTAATGGTTATTTAGCAACCATTTACAAATATTCATAAATGTTTTAAGCTTAAGGGTTTAGTGATTTAAAAATACAAAGAATTGTTTTGTTGTATAATTATATAATAAATATACATACATATATAGTCTGACCTCCCAAGAAAAACAGAAAACAGAATAAATAAGAAATTAAAAAGACTTTTATTACTATAATCTCTTCAATTATCTTTGCAGGTCAATACAAACTGTTAACATATAAAGGAGTTCTGGTAGTATAGTGATTAAAGCATTTGGCTGCTAACCAAAAGATTGGTGTTCAAATCTACCAGACACTCTGCAGGAGAAAAGATGAGATAATCTGCTTCTATAAAGATTTACAGCCTTGGAAACCCTATGGGGCAGTTCTACTGTGTCCTTCAAGGTCACCAAGAGTCAGAATTGACTCAACAGCATTGGGTTTGAGTTTTTGGTTAACAAATAATAATAGTTGCATGCATTTAATTTTCTTTGGGGCTTGTATCTTTTGCATATAAAAGTATCCTTCCTTAACAGAAGAGCATAAAGATTTTCTCTTGTATTTCTTCTAAATTTAGATAACTCAGCAACACCTTTTATAATTGATTTTTTATTAACATAACACACTGTGAATTTTTTTTCATGTGATTAAGAAGACATGGTCTTCTAAAACATTGTATTTAATGAATATATCAAATTCTAACACATGGAAGACATCAAGAAAAATGGCAGATAAGGACCTATAAAAATTTGCCCCTCCATAAAAATAAATAAATAAATAATTATAATAATAAAACCGGCAAAAATAGTCAAAAGAAACTTTCAGAACTCTGAAAATGAAACAAAGGTTTGCAGCAAAACAGGGAGTTTATTCAGGAACTGCTGATCTCTGTAAAAACAGTTAACTTTGTGATGTTTTAATTTACACTAGTTCCAGCCCTGCTCACAAGCTTAGCAGTAACCTAGAAAAACTGCCTATGTTCCCAGTACCAGAAGGAGCAGAAAGGAACTGTAACTTTTTTTTAAGTCCCCTCACATCAAACTGACATTATTTGACTGGTCACGTGCTTCCCTAGGAGACCCTACGCAAAAAGACTGTCTTTTTTGGCCTGACTCAAAACTTAACTAAAACCTCTCCTCAGTGGGTGTTTGTCAGAAACATTTATAGGCAAGTGTCGTAACATCATGGCTACCTGATGCATGGGTAACAATTGGGGTAAATAGTTGAGTAACCAAGAAGCTTAAAAACAAAAGCTGATGAATGAGATGTCTTCAGAGACTTTAATAACTCTGACATATTCCTGGGACTCCAGAAGGTCACATGCATGTGTAGGGCTCTGTGCACATTCAGAGAACTGAGAGGCCCTAAGTACTCACCTCTGGCTGACCTAAAGTCTCTACATAAGCAGGAATCGAAAGCTAAGTCAGAGTCATAACTGCCTGGCTGAGTGTTGAAGTTGTGGCCCAATATACACATGGAGCCCCTTGACAAAGACTGGGAGATTTATTGAATCCAGGTGTCTAAGGAACTTTGTTTAACCGTTACCTAACCACTCACCTAACTGAACAGAGACGTCAGTGGCCACACACAGAAAACATTAATTGGCAAAATTAGTCCAGGAAAGTCATTAAGTAAATAAGCTAGAGTAGGGAAAAATAAAGTTAATAAGCAGAAAGATTCCAAAAGAGGAGGGAAAGAGACAGCATTTTAAAAACATTCCTGATCCTGGCTTCACTTGTTCTGAAAGTAAAACTTCCTTTCATGAGATGAAATAACCCAGTATCCTTCCTATAACTTTATGTCTAAGCTAACTTGAATATAATCTACTACATTCTTTCAGTTGAAAGAATATTGACTTAAACATTTTTTACAAACATGTATATTAAAGAGTCTCCCCCAGTTTTGGGCTGAGTATAATCATAGAGAAAATTAATGTTCTTAGAGGAAAACATCTATGTAATATAAATTTCAAGTCCTTTAGGAACATATTTCCCACCTTAGCTGAGTTTCTATCCAACATGAAGATATACTGAGTTGTTAATTCAAGATAAAAAAACCTCACTGCCATCAAGTCAGTTCTGATTGATAGCAACCCTTCCTTGAATTTCTGAGGCAGTACTACAGAGGTAGCTTGCCCGGTCTTCCTTCCAAGGAGTGGCTGGTGGGTTTGAACTGCCAGCCTTCTGCTTAGCAATCAAATAAATGCCTTACCCTGGAGTAGAAATATTTCCAACTGGGCATAAATCTATAAGCTAAAAATGCAAAAGACTTAACTTCAATGTCCTTACTATTCAATGAGAAGCAATATAATGGAAAAAATGGGGGGGGGCAGATTAAATTCAGATTCATGGTTTGAACATGGCCAAATTATGCACTTTAATTATAACCTCAGTTTGTCTTCAAAACATGAAAAGCTCTATTGGGATTTTTAAAATTCAGAGTATATGGATTTGAGTGTATATATATGCATATGTGTATATATATATATAAATTATAGAAATTGCTTTGGCCAGCAGCAATACAAAACGTTGTGAAATGAAAATCACAAAAAGAAAGGAAATACTGCTCATGCCAGATGAATATGTTGCTCCCACATTAGTTTAAATGGCCTCCAATGTACATGTCCTTTAATTATTAGTGAGTTAGCTTTTAAGTTGCTGCCCTGATGATGTAGACTATTACAAGAGTGGTTGTCTTAGGAAATTATGGAAAAAGTTGTGAAACACAGTTTTTCATATGCTTCGTTATGGGGTAATTAAAAAGACAGAATACCTGAATTATAAGAAGTTCATCTTTAAAATAGCAGTAGTATCTTGAGACATGATCAAAACTTATTAACTGTCAAGAAAAGGTCTGAATTCAACAATAAGAAGCTGTGTTAAGGGGAAGCAGGTGAAGTTGAGGGAAGATTTTAAGTCTGTTTCTGGATGGCAATAGAATATCAAATAACAAAGGATTTGAGACAATCTGCTCTTGACCAAAGCCTGATGGAGTAAATATAAAAGTTAAGACCTGTGGCCAATTTCACCATGGATTAAGCCATTCTTGTGTCTTTTACCAGTAGTCATTTCTTTATGGTAGGATGCCCTTCTAATTTTTTTTGGTAAGACATATATAATGCTAGAATTTGACAAAATCATCTATAGTATTTTCAGTAGCCTCAGCTTTGTGAAAGCTGGACAATGAATAAGGAAAACAAAAGTAGAATTGATGCCTTTGAATTAAGGTCTTGGTGAAGAATGTTGAGTATACCATGGATTGACAGAAGAATGAACAAATCTGTCTTGGAAAAAGTCCAGCCAAAATGCTCCTTAGTAGGGAGAACGGTGAAACTTCATCTCACATACTTTGGATACATTATCAGGAGAGAACTGTCCCTGTAGAGGGACATCATGCTTGGTAAAGTAGAGCATGAGTGAAAAATTGGAAGAACCTCAACAGGATGGATTGACAAAGTAGCTGCAACAATGGACTCAAACACAGCAATACTAGTGAGCATGGTGCAGGAGCAGGCAGTGTTTTGTTTTGTTGTACATAGGTTTGCTATGAGTCAGAACCAACTAGCAACAACTACTTAACCACTACATAAGTCTGTAGTATGTCAAAGATTTCACATGACTTAGATCCACAATCAACACCAATGGAAGCAGCAGTCAAAAACTCAGATAGATGTCATATTGCACTGGGCAAATGTGCTGCAAAAGACCTCTTTAAGTACTGAAGAGCAAAGATGTCCTTTAGAAGACTATGGTGCACCTAACCCAAGCCGTGGTGTTTTTGATCGCCTCATATGCATGTGAAAGTGGGGCAATAAATAAGGAAAATCAAAGAAGAGTTGATGCTTTTGAGTTGTAGTGTTGGTGAAGAATACTGAAAGTACCATAGACTTCCAGAAGAATGAACAAATCTGTCCTGGAAGAAATGCAGCTGGAATGCTCTTTGGAAGTGAGAATACCGACTTTGTCTCACCTACTTCGGTCATGTTGTCAGAAGGGACCACTTCCTGGAGAAGGATATCATGCTTGGTAAAGTGGAGGGTCAGCAAAAAAGGGGAAGACCCTCAATGAGATGAATGACACAGTGGATGCAACAAAACAATGGGCTAAGGTATAGCATGGATTGTGATAATGGCCCACGACTGGGCAGTGTTTTGTTCTTTTGTGCATAGGGTCACTATGAGTTGGTGCCAACTCAACAGCACCTAACAACAAAAACAGCCACAACAACAACAACCTAAAGTCTAAGAACCTATAAAAGATCAACATGAGCAAGGTGATATGTAAGAGAATGATATGTTATTGGGCATCAAGTCATTTCACACATGTACATCTTGTTCTTGAGCCCTATATATCAACTTAACATATCAGTCCAATCCTTCAGTGAGAAGACACTTGCCAATAAAGACCACAGGTATCAGAAAATAATGATAGTAATATTTTTCCACAATTATAGGGGAGCTTCCTAAGAAAACCCAAGGAGGGTTCGCTATAAGTCAGATCCAACTCGATGGCAGTGAGTTTTTTATTCTTTTTTTTTTTTTTTTTGGTGTAGTGGATAAGGCATTTGGCTGCTAACCAGGTCAGTGGTTCAAACCCAACAGCCTCTCCATGGAAGAAAGATAGGGCAATCTACTTCCATACAAGTTTACAGCCTCAGAAACCCAATGAGGGTTGCTATGAGTCAGAATTGATTCAATGGCAGTGAGTTGAGTTGTTGTTGAGTGCATACATATTCAAAATATAGACAAAACTCTCTAAAAGAATATAGTTAGAAGCAATTGGGGATGACTCTCTCCTAAGGAGAGAACTTAGTCAAGGTTTAGAAAAAGGTTCTCAAGGAGTGTTGTACTGTTGTTATGTGCCATTGAAGTGGGTCAAACTCATGGTGACGCTATGTACAACAGAACAAAATACTGACTGGTCTACAGTAGTCTGTAGAATGGCTACTACTATAAATGTAATAATAATAATGAGAAGGTTATAACAACTTATGCCAAAATAAAGAAACAGACACTTTTAGAGCAACTTATTTTAGTGGAAAGTAGGTAACTGAACTTTTTTAATCTCCCAGTAAAGAAAGCACAGTGTGTGGCTGAATAATCAATATATTTGCCCAAATTTCCAGTAAACCTTTCCAAAAGAGTTGGCAGTGTTCAGTGGTACAATGTGTGGAAGAGTATGTTTCCATGTAGTATTATGTAGCTGGTGTAGCCCATCTTGCCTTTGCACTTCTACTCTTTATGCTAATAACTCACAAAACAACAGATTGGTAACTCCAATCCCTGACCAAGCCAACAGCAGTTCTGCTGGTATTTGGGTTCAGAAATGCTTAGTCATTTGAATGGTTTCTTTCAGAATCAGTTCCTTCCAGCTATAGCATAGTGCCTAAGGCACTTGACTGCTAACCAGAGGCTGGCGGTTCAAACCCACCAGCCACTCCTCGAAAGGAAGGTTGGGCAATCTACTTCTGTAACGATACTGTCTCAGAAACCCAAGGAGGGGTCGTTATGAGTCGGGTCCAACTTGATGGCACATAACAACAACAACAACATGGCAGCTGGAAAAGTCAATGCTTCTGCAATGAGGCTGTGACCTTCCTTGAGAGCAATTCTTCAGTTTTATCCAGTATCCTGCACATGACTTCCCCAGGCTTACTTTAAAAGGTCTGGGGAAGGGTTAATGAATCCCTAGCTTGATGATGATAATACTCAAGAAATGCCAATATTGATATAATAGTGATAATAGCCTAATTTTAAAATAAATTTGATTAATGTTGCCCTTTTTTGGACCTATCATAATTTAATTAATATATAAACTGATATTACTTACTTAGTAGTTTGAAAATTCTGAGTACTTTTAACACTGAAAATATCACAACACATTATCATAAGGAAATCATGTTACCCACAAAAGAGTCAGTCTTTTCAACTAGATGATGATTAGCAAATTCATTAGTGAAAACAGAAATCACTTAATATGGCAAAACCAAATATCTGCTCTCAGACAATTTGTGTATAGGCACACCTGGAGATCCCGAATGATAACAGCAAAAATAATAAAAACAACCGCTACTATGATGAGTTAAAACCCCAAAAAACCAAACCCACTGCCACCAAGTCAATACTGACTCATAGTGACTTCTGTAGAGTTTCTAAGGTTATAAATCTTTATGGATGTAGATTGCCTCATGTTCCTCCTGCAGAGCAGCTGGTGGGTTTGAACTGCCAACTTTCTGGTTAGCAGCCAAATGCCTTAGGCACTTCACCACCAATGCTAAGTTACAGTTCAAAAAATACATTCCTACAGCCATTATTAACTATTAAGTCTGTTTATTAACTACTAGATTGAAAGTTGCTATGATACTGAAACTTGTTTCAGGTTTTAGCAGTGCTTCCACAATAAGATGGCATAGGAAGAAAGGACTGGCGATCTACTTCTGAAAATTAGCCAATGAAAATCCCAGAGAACACAATGGTCCAATCTATAACTGATCATGGGGGTGGCACAGGACAGGGTAGCATTTTGTTCAGTTGTGCATGAGGTCATCATAAACAGGGAGGTGACTGTATATATAGCACTTAACAACAATAATTTTATTAAAAAAGGAAAGTGGTTATAAGAAAGATTATATGATGTTCACAGAGCCATGTGACTAGGAGGTGGCAGACGTGGGATAGAGACCCATCATAAAATGTTGTGCTCTCTTCCACCCCACCACATGTCAGGCCTTCCAGAGGATGGTTCCCCCTTTATGCCATCCTGTCAACTAAGTTCAGGGGCTACTGTTTGGGGTCAGAGTAGTTCTTGTGTAATAACACAGACACCATGGGTACTGACAGTGCCTTTTGTGGATTGACAGTATTTTTACTAACCTTTTGTTTTGTTTTTGTCTAACTGAATGCTATTGGCACATGGCATTCTCATGTTTATTATGAAATGAGAACAAATGCATATAGCAATGAACAACCCTAGCCACATATTATATTCTTTTTCTTCCTTCTAAAATAACTTTCCTCCTGATTAGAAAAACAACACAAAAGGTATAAAGGAGAAAATAAAGAGTAGTCCAGATGTAACATACTACATAATAGCATTTCAGATATTTTTTTTATGTATGTTATTTCAAATAGAAAACTGGATGACATTACACATAGTATTTCAAAACTCTCTCCTCCTAATACTTTATACATCATAAACATCTTTTTAGATCATTGGAATTTTGTGCTAGCAAATGCTGAAAAGATTATATTTTACTTTTCATTCTAGCTTGACAGTGACATGCATCGATTGGCATTCTCTATCAAACACATATGCCAGAAAATACAACTGTCCAGATGTAGGAAAAGGAGATGAGGTCATAGAAAAACGGAAAAGGGAGAGACTTTATATAATTTATCAATATGTGAGTACTAACATGTCATTTTTATTTTTATTATACATAAATTTCCCAGATGTTGAATACCGTAGAACATCTTGCTACATTTAACTTTTCATTGCCACAGGAGACCAACCCAAACAAACAAACAAACAAATTTGATTATACAGAAGTTGTTGTTATTGTTGTTGTGTGCCATCGAGTCGGCCCCGACTCATAGCGACCCCTCCTTGGGTTTCTGAGGCAGTATCACTACGGAAGCAGGATTGCCCAAACTTCCTTCTGAGGAGTGGCTGGTGGGTTTGAACCACCAGCCTTCTAGTTAGCAGTCAAGTGTCTTAGGCACTATGCTACCAGAGCTCCCTATACAGAAGTAGCTGGGCAAATTAATAGAATAAGTGTAGTCTTAAAATAGGAAGTAAATTTGTGAAAAATATTAATATTATTTGAAGATATCTTTTCTGAAGTGTCATACCCATTAAAAACAAACCTGTTGCCTTCAAGTCTATGCTCCTGACACATAGTGACCCTAAAGGACAGAGTAGTGCTCCCTCATAGTATTTCCAAGGCTGTAATCTTTACAGAAGCAGATTGCCACATATGTCTCCAAGGAGCATCTGATAAGTTCCAACCACTGACCATTTGGTTGGCAGCTGAGCACCTAACTACTGTGCCATGAGGGCTCCTTTTTGAAGTGTCATAGTATCTATTAAATATCAGTCACCCTCCAACCAGTAAATATCTAATAACATTACTCATTCACTCATTTAACATTATTGAGCAGCTATTTTGACTCAGAAAGACAATTTCACTTGCTGGTTAGTTTATAGTTTATGCACGTGTGTGGGTATGTGAGTGTGTGCCCATAGGTGTGTAGAGTGTTAAAAAAAAAATCAAATGAAAAAAAGAATTACTTTTAACATGTAATACACTTTAAATTTATTTTCTTTAAGTAATTTATGTGATGTTCATGTTCTTAAAGCTCCTGAATCATTTTTATACTTCTGAATGGAGTATATAGAATACCACAGGTGTTCTTACAAGATTGGATGGAATTTTAATTATGTTTACATTAAATATCTGTAACATATTGTTACCTAAAAACATAAAAAACCTAACAACAAAAAAATTAATTCCAGTCTAACAGTGCCGGGTGCAGTGTCTGGAGACAGACTCTGAGTACAATGCTGTGTGGTGATCACTCAATCACATACGACTTGGAGAAGGTCCCCAAGGGGGACTTACCTTCAGGGGATTGAGCCAAGTGGGGAAGATTGACTCAAGAACAGGGATAGGGGCAGAATGGGAAAAAAGGTGCTACCTCTTGGGAAGGAGATATTCACAGTATTGTTCTGGGTGACCTTGAAGCCCCGCAGGGCATTGCAAGCAGTTCCTGCCTGCATCTCATTGTCAAACTCGGGAAAGTGATGTCATGCAGCCTAGGGACCACCTGGACCTCTTTGAAGCCAGGGAAGTACTTAAAAAGCTTGCAAGGCATGAGCTTGTTGCTGTCTTTTGGCAGGTTGGTGAGGAACAAGATGTGATTGGGTGGGTTTCCTGAAAGATGCTGGGCAGGTGGTATATGTCCTGGCATAAGCTACTGTGAGGCACTGGCTCCTGCTGGGATCTGGCTGCATGAGAGGCTCAGAGAGGATCATGCTGTGGATGCATGTTGCTAGGCTGGCCTGGCATGTGATACATGATGTGGTGCTCCTGTGTCATCAGCAATATGCCCAGGACAAGCCCCTGAATGGTCTCCACCATGGGGGTGGCTACCCCACCCTGCACAGAGCCTTCTTGGCAGCTGGGGCCTCCTTGCTCTTGGGCTTCTACTTCTTCCACTTGCAGTCTCACTCCACAAAGGTGCCTTTCATCTTGGCAATGACATCAAAGTCAGTCTGGGTGTGCTGGATTCTCATGGGTTTGTTGTAGAAGGGAAAACTCTGCATGGAGGGTAAGGTGTTGGTGGTGCTGCTGACGTTCTTGAAGATGACAAAGCCTTACCCTTATCCTCAGACTCCTCAACTCTACGATATCTAGGATCTAGCCTAACTGGGAGAAGATGGCATGCAGGGACTTTTCCAGCTTATCTTTGTGATCTTCTCATTGAGGTTATCTATATAAATAGTGTGGTTCATGGGTTTCAGAAAATTCCATGGAATGAGGTGCCGAGGTAGGGTGACAGGGCAGCAACTCCCACAGACAGTGACTACTGAGTACCTGAGATTGGACCCTCAGTAATATATTTATACTATTTTCTTTAAATGATGATTTGAGAGTATCTCTGCTGGCTTGCTTCTACTGACTCCTCATTCATTTATTAAGAATTAGTTATAATTTACTTATGAATACACTTACCTTCCAAATGGAAAGATACAAAATTCAAGCTGACCACAGAGTAAGAATCAGTCTCAATGATGTAGGTACAATTCATATTGTTGTCATATTGCTTTGGGTAGTTTGGAGAAAGGATGTAACCTGAAGGGCCAGTGAAATTACTTCCACATCCTGTAGGGGAACAAAAGGACGTTATAACATTTATTCTTACATACAGTATCAATTTCATCAGTTAAGGAAAGACTTAAATTTCCTAAATTCTCTACAAGCACAATTCCTTTGAGATATTCCAAATGGAAGAAGCAATAAATAAGAGACTGATCCTCTGATTTAAAAGTAAATATACATGCAAAATGAGAGTATCATATATAGCTTTAGAAAAGGCTATACAGTTTTACGGGCTCAGTAGACTTTTTACTATAAATCATTTTATTGTAAGATATTCAAGAAAGGATAAATTAGCAAAGACTTAATATGATTTATGTAGATAAAGAAAAAACTGATGTAAAGTGATTTGCACCTGGCCAATACTTTATATACTTAATGCTTTAAAAAATGTATTATTATATTCTTAAAAACTATGTTAATTACTCTTATAATCTGGTCATAAAAACAACAGTTACTCAAAAAAAGGAAAAACAAAAGAGCTGAATTTACTACTGTGTCCCAACTCAGTACAATTTCATTTAGTGAAAATTCCTGACATCAGAAATAAAGAGAAATGTCTTTTTGTCACTAAGATGACATTTACTTTCATATAACCATATCACTTTCTGATCTATCAAGTATGAAAATAACTATCCTTCTAAACTGATATTAAAACACACATAGTTACATACAAATACACATACTATACCATAAACCAACTGAAAGCCTAAGATTAGGTTTGGATTGCCTTTCATCCTTTCCTTTACACCACTCTCATTCTTTCATTCCTATCTGAATTATCTGTTTACCACAATATTTCCTTGAATCAAACTTTTTCCTAAATGGTTGTTTGCAATTATTGGCTCCTTAATTTAATTCAGTCAACAAACACATACTATTGCTTATTAGTCTTAAAAACCCACTAAATTTTCCTCTAACCTAATATATGTTTACTAGCTAGAGAAATGGGCCTATGTATTGACTTAGGAAAGGAAAATCTTGAATAAAATGTCTTCCAAAGGTTACTGAGCTGGAGAATCATCTGGGCGAGAGCTAAAACTAATCCTCACCCATGGAAATTCTGAATTCATTTGAGTCTGGGATGAGGCCCAATAATCTGTGTGTTTTCAAAGCTACCCAAGTGATTTTGATGTAAGTGGTGAACGCGCCACATGCTAGGCACACTGGTGTCAACTGGTTACTGACCTCCTGGGTTCCTCCTGAATACCTGCCCCACTTAGGATTTTAGGCTTATTTTCAGACCTTAACTAGTGGCATTCATAGGAGCACATGGGTATTGCAAATGGCTAACATGCTTGGCTGCCAACCAAAAGCTAGAACTTCAAGTGCACCCAGAGTGACCTGAAAAAAAGGTCTGGAAATCTACTTCCAAAAATTAGCCACTGAAAACCCTATGGAACACAGTTCTACTCTTACATACATGGGGTCACCGTTAGTTGGAACAGACTCAATGGCAATTGGTTTTTGGTAGCACTCACATATTTGAACATCATCTCCTAATTGATCTACCACTGAATTTAATTCCATTCTTACTGATTTTGGAATTTAGGATTAGGTGACTTCCCATGCTTTACGCAACCCCATTCTTCCTCTTCAACTCCTGGTTCCAGTTATCCCTCATCCACATGTCCCACTGCTCCTAAAGCCTGACTGTGGCAGCCATCATCTTTCAGGACCTTTCAGATGTTAGTGCTACTTACGGCTTACAAAGGATGCAGAGAAGCCCTGAGCTGGAGCTCCCTGAGCCTGGAACACGGCTGTGAATGTGTTTCTCGGTGTGATGATGGGACTGGGAGCCACGTTTCCACAGCTTGTGGCTAACAGAGCTTTGTCGGCCTCTTCAGTTCCTGCCCAAACCTGGCAGAGTCATAAACTTGATTTAAAGCTCGCAGTATTCCCCTGTCGATTTCTTAATGTGCTTAGGCTTGAAAGTAATAGTACTTGGGTATGTATAGAACTAAACATAATAGTAAATAAAACACATAAAAATTCTCAGTATATTCTGAGAATATATATAT
>NW_006921622.1:1723358-1733176 GCF_000298275.1 Orycteropus afer afer
ATTATCTTCTGTGTCTGTGTTAATTGGTTTCCCTTTTCTTTGTTGAAGAGGGTCTGTGCAATCCTTCTGCCTAGTCCGCCATCTTGCCCCGCCTCTGAGAATATTTTTTTTAAGTTGTTTTTATAGCATATCCCACTCTTGACTCCTCCAAGGAGATTGTATCCATTTTTATGTAGCTTGTCAGTGGTTCTTTTCAATCACTATTCAGTTTCCTCTTAACCATTCTTAGTTGACATGGTCTAGCTAAGCTTTCTAAATACTGAGGGAGACAACAAAGTGATGCATGCTGCTGCAACACTTACCATTTGTCCTGAGTGGAGGGAAAATTATTTGCTTTCAGAGTTCACTTTTGTCTTTTTTACCATTTCTAGGGTTTATGATTGTGTTTAGCAGGGAAGAATGGAGACCAAAGGTCCAATGCCAGTTTGTCTGAACCAAAAATCTCTATCCAAGTCATTTTTAAAAGTCTATTTTTCATAATTGGAGGATTTTCAAGGTTTTAGTTAAGTCTATAAAACTGATGTTGACACATTCCATGAGAAGACAGTTCATTTATTTCATATAAAAAGCAATTAGTAAGAGTACATATTATAATGTTTTATGAAACGTACATTGTATACAGATATGGAGCTTTCATTTAAACAGCAAATATGGATCAATGCAACATAAAACATAATTCAAGAGATGCTATAAAATAATAACAACATCAATGACCATAAAGGTTACTACCACTCATTAGGTGGTTTTATATTCAGAGTATTGAGTGCTGTTCCTGTTGTTATGTCCTATTTCCTCTAATCATTAAAAAGCCCTACTAAAGTAAGAATTATTCTCTCCATTATATAGTTGGGTAATTGGAAGCCTAAATCCTTAATTAACTTCACAAGAAGAAGCAGGTAGCAAGTGTGAGAGATGTGACTCAAGTCCAGTCTGTATGACTTTAAAGCCAATGCTTTTTCCACTAAAAGGCATAGCCTCTTAGAGAAATAGCATTTGAGATAAAAGATAAGAAATACATAAAGTGAATTTATCATTCAGTCATCATGGTTATAGTTAAGGAAAGTGATGTGGTAGTGTCCCATGAGCAGAATAATTTCAGAGAAAGAGAACCTTGCTGGCTGGCCCTTTGCCACAATTTTTACATGGCTCTCTTATGATCATTTTCTGCCTGTGGGTTCTTAAGGCCCAAAGCAGGCACTAGTCACATTTCCAGCTTTCTGTGATTTTTATAGCATCCTTTATATTTCACTTATGAAGGTGCCTTACAGCCCAAAGGGCATATGTCTTTAGCAATCTATAAGAAAACAAAACGAAAAGAAACCAACTAACAACCTAGTCTTCTCTCGAGTTGCCACAGGAAGGACTATAAAGTTCATGAGAATTTAATAAGGGCGGAGAACCATCTCTGTAACTGTTAAGGTGCCTATGTATTAGCAAATGAGAAGTCACAAAGAAATAGTGACAAGGGTGTGTGTTGTGGTTCTAGTTTTCACTCTTAAAATTTTCATTTTCTTACTTTTTCATCCAAGAAATCCAAGCAGCAAAATCATCCTTTTCTTACTTTGAAAGGTAATGAGTCATTTCTAGTCTAAATGTTTATGTCGGTAAAACCAGTTCAGCTCCATTGAAATAAACAAGAGTACGAACCTTCACATAACTGTTCTGACACTGTCCATCACCACTGGGGATTAGGAAGTTGTTGTCAAAGCTGATCTCCCAGTGTTTACTTTCGTGAGTGATGGCTGTCCACGAACATCTGCTGTTCTCGGGGAAATTCTGAGGCCAGTGAGGGGATGTGATTGTACCACTGTCTGAGTGAAGTATTCCACCACAGCCTGAAAAATTATCATCAGAAAATTCATTAATCTGCAAGGAGAATAACCACTTTTAAAACTAAAGACTTCTGGGGAAGGAACATTTCTAAATGTGAGATTTGTGTATCTTTCCTGACAGGTGATTCATTGGTATTTGGGCAAAGACACAGCAAGAACTCTCAATAAATATAAGCCTCATTGAACTGAGAGGGAACTTCAGCTGTTGTGGTTTGGTTACACCTGTACTGAACTCAACTGAGACCGCTAAATCTTACAATAAAGAGGACAGACTTCTAGCCCATCTTCAAACAATGGCAAACATCTTACTTACCCTGAGGTTATATAATATATACTATAACAAGGCCAAATTCCATATTTTATTAGCACTAACACATGAGAATACAACTCTATACTCATTTGTAATTTTACTCTAAGGCTCTTAACTAGACAATATGATTTTGAGGAGGGAAAAATTCAATTAAAAAAAAAAGAAATTTGAACCTGATTAAAGGATGGGAATAAGTAACAGACAGAAAAAAAAAAGAAAAATCTAGAATTAGGTTATAATATTAAAATATCTATCTACGAGATAACAAAGAAAGATATGTAGTTAAAAACATTTTTTTAAAACCAATCTAAAATGAAAGTAAACAAATGACAACAATAAAACAATAGTAAAATTAAAGAGCGTTTGTTCAATCTTTTAATTTTCAACACTTGGAAAACCAGTGGTTCATCTAAAAAGCCCCTCTGACTTCAATAGTAGTCAGTATTTTAAGGAGGGACAGTTTGGCTCATCCTCCAGAGAACTTTGTAATAAACCTGGATCTAAAGTAAGAATTATTTTGTGCAGTACTGCAAGGCTTTACAGAAATCCCACACAAAGTAATCAATACAAATCCTATTTTCTGAGAATTTTCATGAAGTTTATACTTTATGTGGACAAATCTACTATTTTCAATCAAGTCTATGATATTTTGATTCCCAACCAGTTTTAGAGGCAGAGCATTTATTCTAATACACAAATCTTATTTCCAGCTCAAAACTCTTCAATGGCTTCTTATTGCTCAGGGATGACATATAAGCCAAGGCTTCTCCTGATGTGGACAATTTACTTTCCTCAGCCTACTACCCAGCTCTGTTTTTAAACTGCTTGTGATTCCAACACACACCTTCTATTACTCACGATTCCTTGGTTATGCTCCTTTGCCGACTGAGGTGGCATGGTATAGTAGTAAGATCAATGTTTCTGGGCTTGCCTGTTACTTCAACCTGACTCTACCAATTATCAGCTATGTGACTTGGGCAAATTATCAATCCACCTAGCCTCAGCATTTGCCCATGCAAAAGGAAGGAAATACGTACTGACTTTTTGTCTTTCTTACAGGATTACTACAAGAGAGGACGTGTGTAAATACTTAGCATTCAGCATGCCACAGAGTAGGCAGTTAATGCCTATTTGTTGTATTAGCTAAAATATTTGTTGTATTAGCTAAAAAATTTAAAAATTAGATAATTTTTTAAAAGGATGAGTACAGAGAATACTTCTTTTACCTAAAGTTTGTGTGGTCCATGTAGCATAAAATCCACGATGTTGTTCCGAATGGTCTGAGTTAAAAATCACCACCAGCTGGTTGGAGCCAGACTGGATTGTCCTGGGATTTGAACTTCCACAGTACTGTCCTATTATGGGTGATCCAGGAGAGCCACCATTCCTGATTGTGACTGAATCCCAAGTACAAGTTGTATGGAATTCAATATCAAAGTCAGTAAATGTAAGCTGGAGGAGAAATAATAATAATAATAATAATAATAATGAGGTATTCCAAGCTGTAAGTGAGCTTTTCTACTCTGAAGATGCTATCCTTACAAATCTTTTTTTAATTTATATGCATTTACATTTTTTTTTCTTATTTAATTCTTCCCTCTTTTCCCTTGTTCTTTTCTTGTTGAAGAAATCTCTTTAAAGTTTCGAGACGGGGTATTTCACCAGCAACAGGAGTCATCAGGGGGACCTGATTCTATTCCCCAGGGCTAGGACGGCAACTTATACTAAAACCAGGAATACGCCTCTCTCTTGAACATGGAATTATCATCTATGTATAGCTTCTCCTAAGCTTGAGAGAGCTCAGCCATCCCTAATTGTAGACTTGCAGATACTAAGGCATGTATTCTAACGAGGAAATTTTACAAAGAAAACAATGGGATGTTGTTTACTGATTACAGGATCAAAGTCTACTGTTATTGCTAGCTTATTAAAAGAATATGGTATTGTTATTCTATAACCTCAGAAGTATTCTACCCAGTCATTAGAACTCACAGTGATGGTGTGGCCTTGTGGGGCTTCCAACAACCAAGAACAATGGGTCAAGCTGTCATAAAAGGCTGGGTAGTTGGGGCTTGCAATCACTCCGCTTTCACCTATCTGTATTCCGCCACAGTCTGAAAATTAGATTTATAACTCTATAAATGAGATAAAAGGAAAAACATCTGCAAAGCCAAAGTAAGCAGTCCTTATACCAGTCATACAACCAAAACCGAAACCAAACTCACTGCTGTGAAGTTGGATCTGACTCACAGCGACCTTTCCTTGGGTTTCCAAGGCAGTATCACAATGGAAGTAGATTGCCCAACCTTCCTTCTGACAAGTGGCTGGTGAGTTTGAACCGCCAGCCTCCTGGTTAACAATTAAGTGCCTTAGGCACTATGCTACCAAAGCTCCCATAGCAGTCATACTTCACAATAAAAACAACTGAATAAATAAATTTTATAAAAGCAAAGTAAAGTTGGGTGGAAGATTAAACAGAATAATCTATTGGTTCAAAATAATGAAGATGGGCTCAAGTTTAATGCAAAGAAGAATGAAGATAATCTGCATCATAAATGGAAAAGAATTAGACATGTGCACAGCTGACAATGAATACAGTAGGGTGCAGCAGGGACAAAGTAAATTACATGGCTCTTCTTGAAAGGAACCAGACTACTAACAAAAAAAAACAAAAAAAAAGTTTGAAGACTATGATCAGTACAATAATTAGAAACTATGTTGTTTGATATTAAGCACATATATTTACAAGTCATCTATCAAATTACACATTAGCTTACAAGTCAAAACACTGAGATATTTCTAAAGCACAGTATGATCTGATGTTTAACACAAGTAATAGTGTTTCTCGAGGCCTGGCTCCTTTCTTTCAATGTAGTAAATACTTAACTGCCAAGATGCTTGAGTGACTAGATACTAATCAGTCTTACTCCCTTCTCCAAGCAAACATTTGGTTATAACACAAAGAAATGTTAGACAAAACTATAACAAAAATATATTATAATATAGCCAAACTCAATGGAAAGAAAATGTTGTTGTTATTATGTGCCATTGAGTCAGACCCGACTCACAGCGACCCCTCCTTGGGTTTCCGAGGCAGTATCACTACGGAAGTAGATTGCCTCATCTTCCTTCCGAGGAGTGTCTGGCGGGTTTGAACTGCCAACCTTTTGGTTAGCAGTCAAGTGCCTTAGGCACTACGCTACCAGAACTCCTGGAAAGAAAATAAGATGTCTAAAAATTCATAAGCAATAAATCCTAAACCCATTGCTATCGAGTCGATTCCAACTCATAGTGACCATATAGCATAGAGTAGAACTGCCTCATCTTTATGGAAGCAGACTGCCTCATCTTTCTCCTACAGAGTGGCTGGTGGCTTGGCAACTGAGCAGTTAACCACTGTGCCACCAGGCTCCTTTCAGAAGCATTAAGTGAATTCAAATTTAGAAGGATAATCTTCTACTGAGCATAAGGCAGTCAGAGAGGATACAGAGCCAAGACATGGGTCCCAGGGGTTAGGAGCTGAGGTTTCACTGCCAGGAAGGAAGAGAAGATATGGCTTTGGACCCCCATAAAAGGACCTCTGGTGGTGTAGTGCCTAGGGCATCTGACTGCTATCCAGAAGGCTGATGGTTCAAATCCACCAGCCACTCCTTGGAAGGAAGATTGGGCGGACAATCAACTTCTGTAGCGATACTGCCTCGGAAACCCAAGGAGGGGTCACTATGAATCTGATCCAACTTGACTGTGGTGAATTTTTTTTTTTCCCCAAAGGAAAGGCTGGAACTAAGACTTTTACATTTTGTTAGGAATCAAAAAGGATTGCCATGTCAGTGCAAAGGAATTAGAAAAAGGCCTACTGGCCAAGGGAAGCAGCAAGGAGTAGTGCTGTCCGTCTTGGGTTGAAATTTCAGGTAAAATTATGAATGTCACAGATACAAATCCAATATAAAATATTAGTAAACAATATCCAATAAAATGTACAAACACTTATCAAGGCCAAGAAGGGTTTATCCTGGAAATTCAAGAATCGTTTAACAAGGGAAATGTCTTTTAAAATTATTTACAACATTAATATATTAAAGGAGGTAAAATCAAGATCTCAGTAGATGAAGAAATATCATTTTATGAAATTTAATACCCATTTATGATTTTTTAAAAAAACTTCTTGTACACTAAGAATTAAAAAGTTATATAATATATATAATTTTTGAAATAAATTGTATTATTATATTATTTACTGAACACATTTTAATAAATTTAAATAAACATACATATTAAATTATGTAATATATACTATACTATACATGTACTCTTCACTTATCGACTATCTCATTACCTGACATCTCACTTTTACATTAGTAAAATACCTACTATCTGACTATATTGCACATTAACAATGTATGCCTGGCATAACAAATACCAATCTGATGAGAGGTATTTTATTGAAAATCTAAGATCAATTAATATATTTAACAATGTTATGTTATACATTCCCACTAAGGTCAGAAACAAGATGCTATCATTTCTTCTGTTCAGTAGTATGATGGTGGACTTAGCCAATGAAATAAGGCAAGAAATGAAGTACTGGGATTGAAAGATAAAAAGTATTATTATTCTCAGAAGATATGATTGTCTACACAGACAAACTAAAGAGAATCCGTAGACAAAATGTTAATAAGAGTGTAGCAAGTTCTCTGAAAGTCAATGTATAAAAATAAAACAATTCCTATATATCAGCAACAACCAATTAGAAAATTTACTTCAGAAAATCTCATTGACATTGACAACAAAACTAATAGCTTTCTAGAAATAAACCTAACAAAAGGTACATGAGATCTTCATGGAAAAAAATTATAAAACTTTATTGAGGCTTTTATCCATTACTTTATCACTAGTGTTTGAGAACTTAATCATAAGTCTTACCTGTAAATGAATACTCTGCATGGAATCCAATGTGTTCTACATGTTGATTGGTGACAAAGTGTATCCAGACCTGAGTATAAGGTATGACCAATGGCACTGTAGGTTGTGAATGTCCACAAAGTCTCCAGATCAGAAGTCCATCAGCATTTCCTATAAAAAGTAGTATGCCAAGTGTCCTTATTATATAATTTTTGAAATAAATTGTATTATTATATTATTTACTAAACACATTTTAATATATTTAAATAAACATACTTATTAAATTATATAATATATACTATACTATATATGTGGGAGCTCTGGTAGCATAGTGGCTAAGACACTTGACTGCTAACCAGAAGGCTGGAGGTTCAAACCCACCAGCCACTCCTCGGAAGGAAGATGGGGCAATCTACTTTCGTAGTGATACTGCCTCAGAAACCCAAGGAGGGGTCGCTACGAGTTGGGTCAGACTCAATGGCACATAACAACAACAACAACAACATACTATACATGTACTCCTCCTTTATTGACTATCTCATTACCTGACATCTCACATTTACAATATTAGTAAAATACCTACTATCTCACTACATTGCACATTACCAATGTATGCCTAGCATAACAAATACCAAGGTGCAAGGTAAGAGTAACGCTGGCTGGATGGTTAAGGTTATGTGTCAAATTTGCTGGGCCATGATTCTCAGTGGTTTAGCAGTTATATAATGGTGTAATTTGGCAGATATGTAGTAATGTAATTTGCCAGTTATGTAATGATGTAGTCATCCTTCATTTTGTGATCTGATGTTGTTATCCTTCACTTTCACATAATGCTGAATTTTGCATAACAACCGGGTCTTTGGAACCTAACTATGTTGATAAGTGAGGGGTTGTTTTTGATGTTATGTGCTGTCGAGTCAGACCTGACTCATAGTGACCCCTCCTTGGGTTTCTGAGGCAGTATCCCTACGGAAGTAGATTGCCCCATCTTCCTTCCAAGAAGTGGCTGGTGGGTTTGAACCGCCAGCCTTCTGGTTAGCAGTCAAGTGCCTTAGGCACTACACTACCAGAGCTCCTAAGTGAGGGGTAGGTATATATAATATATAGCATATATTATATACATTTTAACAAATAATTAAAAGAAAAAAACCTCCCAAGTATTTATTTGCATATATTTAAATAGTTATTTAATAACAGGCATTTCACAAAGTTCCTTTCTATCTTTGTCCACTACAAAAGAAAAAGTCCCTCCTACAGGGTAAAAATCCCATATTTTTTTGGTGTAGCTCACTCTTTAATGGAAGTGCCATTTTTTTCCGAATTGTGCTTTCATAACTATTTTATCACTTCTAAACAGTGATAAAGGAGCTTTGGTAGCACAGTGCCTAAGGCATCTGACTGCTAACCAGAAGATTGGTGGTTCAAACACACCAGTCACTCCATGGGAGCAAGACTGGGCAATCTACTTCCATAAAGATTTACTGCCTCAGAAACCCCACAGAGGTCACTATGAGTTGGTATCGACTTGACAGCAGTGGGTTTGGTTTTTTTGGTTTTAAACAGTGATAGAACTTACTAAAAATAATAAATTTTTGCATAAGTCTTCTTTAAGGAATAAGAGGTATAATAATAAATACCTACTCCATAAAATATATCTCTAAGAAAAAAGTGAAAATATCCTAAAATTTTAAAGATTTCTTTATTGTGTGAAATCAGCTAAAAGGAAAGAATATTCAGTACTCAGGCCAAGAGTTGTCAGACTAGAGCTGACTCTTCTGACAAAGATTATTTTTCACAGTAATTTGATTAAATTTATAGCACATATATGAGCTCAAATTTATCTGTTCTTTGTTTATTATTCCTGACTGACCTTATTCACCTTATAAATCAGTGAAATACAATATTTGAACTGTCTCTAAGACTGAGAGGATAAAAAGAAGATTGCATTTAACTGACTGGAATTTGATACACAACCATTCTGCTTGATTCCATAAGCCGGTGGTTTAGAAACAGGTGTACATGATGAGGGATTATCAGAAACACATGGAGAACATTTTCAAACTACAACATCCAATTCCCTCATAAATCTTGTCTAGATTCATCTACTTCAGAAAGTCTAGATAAATTCTCTCGCTATGGCACTTGGTTCTATGACTACACACATTATCAAATTCTCACTCTATCAAAATTCTGTCTTCCATATTCTCAAAGGTAGACAGCACTGATTTCTACAGTTACCCTAGAACATCCTCACCAGCTAACTACATAAGTTTTGAGGCTTTTGCATGCTCTTTCTTTAAATGTTGGGATAATATGGAACCCACTCAACCTTTGACAGTACAGATGGTCTCCATTATTATTTTTCCCCTATGTTTATTTATTTACTTTCAGGGAAGAGGGTGTCAATGTAATGGTGGGAGCAATCAGATAGATAGCATATAAATTGAGTAAAAGAAAAAATTAAAATTGATTCAGTCCTCACGTGTGCAGATTTTTACAAATTCTTAAGAGAATTATGGTTTACCAAGTACATCTCAATCTTTTTCTATCATGAAAAGGTGACTGCTTTAGGGATATATCCCCAAATACCTTCCATGTGCTACTCCATCTGTTGTTGTTGTTGTTTGCCGTCGAGTTGGCCCTGACTCATAGTGACCCCTCCTTGGGTTTCCGAGGCAGTATCACTACGGAAGTAGGATTGCCCAACCTTCCTTCCGAGGAGCGGCTGGTGGGTTTGAACCGTCAGCCTTCTGATTAGCAGTCAAGTGCCTTAG
>NW_006921622.1:1733276-1745578 GCF_000298275.1 Orycteropus afer afer
GTAGGATTGCCCAACCTTCCTTCCGAGGAGTGGCTGGTGGGTTTGAACCGCCAGCCTTCTGGTGAGCAGTCAAGTGCCTTAGGCACTATGCTACGAGAGCTCCTGGTACACTGTAAAACTTCCTTGGACCTCTAAGGCTTATGTAGGATCCCACAGCCTCTTTGTGAATCCTATAAGTACAGGAAACTGTTGATACATTCTGACTATGTTAAGTTCTAGTCCCCTAGGAAGGAATCTTGGGTAGTAGAAGATGGTTGAAGGTCACCAACTGTACTCATTATCAGGGCAGTGGCAAATGGAGATCTCCCATGGGTAAGTTTTATAGACTATGAAACCAATCAATTAGACAGGATCTAGCTGTGCACACTGACACTGTTCATCACAGCATGTTCTCCTTACCTGGGCACAGAATTGCAATTTTGTTTGAACAAAGTTCTTTTGGATCTTGTGTATTTATACTACAGGTATTTCACTTCCTTCATTGTTGTAGTCTACAGGCATAAGGAGGACACTGCAGGAAAATTGGGGACATTGTTTCTTGATTGAACTCACCCACTCGAAACTCAAGGACATCAAATTGACAATCTTGGTGACTTTCTAGGTGAAAATCCTCAAAATAAATATAAATGGATGAATTTTCCTGCTTTGGATTACTGAGAGTCCATTCACAGTTTAGGTTTCTTGAATAGTTACTGACGCCATTATAGCCAGGAGAAGTAAAGTTGCCTTCTGGGAAATTTGTAAGGGACCCGCCACATACTAAGAAAACAAAAAGCAACAGAAAAAATAGTAAGATTCATGCCATAACAGAAGATACAAACAATATAAGAACAATAATTAATATAAAACTGCTAACATCAGTGATTTGATTTGTTTTTCTAGATGAAGCCAGTGTTGTGGTTAAAGGGTTGGCTCATGCATGTCAACTATGGAAGAAGTTTCTGTGAGTTTAAAAAGGAAAGATGTATAAAAATAAACAGCTTCTTTAGTCTCCTGTAAGTGTAGATTAGATGGATGGGATTTGGCTGTGAATCAATATTTTCTAATTTGGTTGGGCCTATTATTCCTCGATTTATAATTTAGAGAAATACTCAAATGTAACCGTTGTAGGTCTTATGGCTTCTGATTTGAAATTCTCCATTCACTCAACCCAATAATTTAATTGGATCAAACAGAGGATATGATAACACTGGAGTACTAATGTATTTGCCCCTTTTAACAAGGGAACAAATGCTCCTCTTATCAATGAAGTAACTTAAATTAAAAAAAAAACAAAAACACATTTTGTTCCACTATTCCTAAATTTAAAAACCACTGGATAATAGCACCAACCCAGAGAGTAAAGGGATATTTAGAATTAGAGCCACACCTAGCTTAATTTTAAAATACTCTATACCAAATATAAAGACCCTTTTCCCATTAATTTCGCACAGATAAATGATTAGGAAACACTGAAATCTGTTTCTCTTGATTAAAACAGTTATTCTCTGAGAGTATGTTGCTTCTAAGAGGTAGATAGTCTCTTTCATCAAAAAATAATCCACCAGGAACTGAGGAACAGCCAACTATAATGGCGACATTACATGGAATTGAGCTAGTATTTTTTAAAGTTTTTGATTCACAATAGAAGTTTTCTTTGTAAAGCCTCCATTTTTTTTTTTTTTTTCTATGTTGGTTTTTCTATCTGTTATGCACACATGTCTTATACAGAAGATCCCAAGTGTAATGTTTGTCACTAAAAGGAAATAGGAGCTCTGGTGCTGTTGGCAGTAGTTGTGGGGCATCTTTAGTGTATCAGATCAATAAAAGGTAAAATTATATCCTCCCATACCTGCATCTTCACTGGATGTGTAGGAAGCAAGGAAGCCTCCATATGGCCTGGATCCATCAGTGAAAAAAATGACTTTCATTGTATTTCCTGAAGATTTTATCTGATTACTTACATTCACACTACTACACAGTTTCTCTAGTTGGGGTGAGTTACTTCTAATGCCATTAAATACCTGTTGGAAAAACAGTTTAACCTTTAGACACAGAGTCCATCTTACTGAATATTTCCTAGGAGGTGATATTCCCAGCCGAGACCCACTTCTTTCTAAGGAAACCCTGAGCTAAAATGAATTACTTAACAATGCAGGCTCCTATCCCCAGGCTACAAGCCACTAAGTTACTCTGACCACATTTTGTGACCTCAGTGTCATTTCAGTAAAATGAAAGTATTGCAGTAATGCTCACCTGCCATGTGGTGACAAATGAAAAACTGCTGTACACTTTGCAATTGGAAACCGTGTTCTAAATGTAAAGTAGATATTCCAGTATGCTTACATTTTCATTTTACAAAGTTCACTGACAGGCAGTTTTTCTTAATGCATTAGGACCTTTGATATTTAGAAAGAAGGCTTAAAAGTTGGTCAGCGATAAGTTGAAATATATAATAATTCAAGTGTTCCAAAATAGCTTCAAAAGTAATCTTAAAAATCTCATTTTAATATTAATAGTTCTTCCCTAATTACTTAAGATTCAGAACAATTTTCTTACCAATTTAAATTTTTTAAAAATGGACTAGAGTATTGTTCACTCCAAAATATTAAACAGTAACTCTAGTTATGCACATAGTTACAATCATTGGCAAAATATTATTCTATTGCTGTACAAAACCAAGGTGAAATTTTAACATGCCTGATTTTTATAGTTAAAAAAATCCAAAAACGACTAAACAAGTATTGATTGATTGATACTCTCATGTAGAAAAAGGATTTGAATGGCTCACAATTGGAAATAATCACTCAGACTATGCCACAAAGAGCTATGCTGAAGGGGAATGGAGTAAATAACAGAAGATATGTGCTTTTTTTTATTTACTATAATTGATCATTAAATTTAGTCCTGCGGGGACTTCTGGTTTAAAGCATCTCCCAGTTAGTGGCCCAGACATAGCATTTCCTGTTCCATACCAAGCACTGACAAAATGCCAGACTGCATTTATCATCCCAATCAGACTATCTCATGCATCAACACAACCCTCTTGGGTATATAATATTATTCCTATTTTCCAGACTAAGAAACTAATCCATTTTCCTACGTTAAATACAATTAGTAATAGAATTGGGATTCAAACCATTCCTCTGATTCAAATCCATGAAATAATGCAAAAAAAAAAAAAAAAACCAGAAAATGACAAACATTTCAATGACATGACACTGGAAACAGGAATCGGTAACATAGCCAAATTCAAAAGATTAATCAGTCACTACAAGGTTAATGGGACATATTGGGAAACATGATCAAAGCCCTTTCTCCCTGTTCTTATGTCTGCTCCTGGCTTAGAATCATAAGGACTAAAAATTATGCACTCATCCATTTATCATGTGGAGTTCTGCTTTTAGAAGCAACCAGAGTGCTATTTCCATTCTTGTCTTCCATTTTGTATGCTAAAACTACAACTCCAGAAAATCAAGATAGTAGAAGGTGGGCATATGAGACTCAGTATAGGCTCTAAAATTTGCTATAGGCAGTAACAAAATCAGATACAGTTTTCATTGTAGTGCATACTTAGTAGTATATTTTTTCCTCTTCTCCATCTTCTGCAGTGAGTCAGAAATACAGCTGGGTGTGAAGATATTTTATGCTCAGTTCAGCCGGACAAGGGATTAGACTAGAAATAGTGTACTTCATATCTGCCTTGCTCCATCTGTAGATATTAGAAAAGTTTTTGTTTGCTTGTTTGTTTGTTACAAGTCTATAAGTAAAGGATGGGCAAATGGCAAATCTACATACTCTTTGCAGCAAAGTGAAGAGGAAACAAAACTGACTCTGAACCTAGCAAATATATTTTTGAGAAAAGGAATGTAGAAATAATAGTAAAGATTCAGAAAAAGAAACTAATTCGGAAAGTGATTCCTTACTGCATTGCTTGATTTTCCCAAGAAAAGAAAACTTTAGATATGACATTTGTAGGTTCCCCCAATTAAATAGTCCAGATCCACCTAGTCACCATTCATGATACCTACAGGTTGATAAAACGCAGCCATGCACATCAAGCTACCAATCAGCTTTTTAGTATTTCATTCTTAAGTATGAATGGCTATCCGCGGACATTCAGGGAAATGTCTAATGGAAAAGGCAGAGACCAAAATAAATAAACAGATAATAAGAACTTAAAGGAAACTGACCACAAAACAAGCAACATGAAACTTCCAAGTTATGATTAATATATTTGAAGATATAAAAGAACATATCCTATTCATAAAAGGATATTATCTCCACATTCCTTTTCTCTAAAATGTATTTTCATAGGTTCAGAGTTAGTTTTGTTACCTCTTCACTTTGCTCCAAGCAAAAGTATGTGGGTTTGTCATTTGCCCATCTTTTACTTATGGACTTATAACAAACAAACAAGCAAACAAAAATATAAATAGAACGTTATATGGATAGAAAGGTTATAGACCAAGAAAGACCTCTTGGAACTAAAAACAAAATAGAATCTTTTATAAATACAAGAGACTAATAATAAGGGAAAAGTTAAATCTCTTAGAGGAAAAAGACAAAGATAGAATACAAAAAAAAATTTTGTGATCAAAAAAGGACGTCTAGTATTCCATCAAAAGGAATTTCACAAAGAGAACACAGGGATGTAAAATATAAAAACATAATACAAGAAAATATCTCAGAATTAATCATGTGAGATAACCAACTGAATGGACCAAAAATTACCTAGGACAAGGATAAAAACAGATCTACACAAAAGTACATCCTTGAGACATTTTAGAGTTATCAGTGATAAAGACATGATCCTAAATCTTAAAGAGTACAACAAAGAATGGTAACATGGTCAAGACAAAAGGAATCATACTGAAAATAGCAACTTAGGAAACTAAGAAAATAATGTCTTAGAAATTTAGAGGGATAATGTTTCATCTTCCAGATCCTTTTTCCTCTTGCAGTCTAAATCCAGTCCCACCTGTATCAGATTATCCAAATAAACAAGGCTGTTGTTGTTGTTGTTAGGAGCCGTCGAGCTGTCTCTGACTCATAGCAACCCCATGCACAGCAGAACAAAACACCACCCGATCCCCTGCCAGCTCCATGATCCTTGCTATACTTGAGCCCATTGTTGCAGCCACTGTGTCAATCCACCTTGTTAAAGGCCTTCCCCTCTTTGGTCAGCCCTCCACCTTACCAAGCATGACATCCTTCTCCAGGGAATGGTCCCTTCTGACAACATGACCAAAGTAGGTTCTCTGTCAACATACTGCTGCAACCGTTTTTGAATTATCTTCAGTAATATCTTACTTGTGTGTGATATTAATGATATTCGTTGATAATTTTCATATTCTGTGGGATCACCTTTCTTTGGAATGGTACAAATATGAATCTCTTCCAGTCAGTTGGTCCAGTAGCTGTCTTCCAAATCTCTTGGCATAACCGAGTGAGTACCTCCAGTGGGGCATCCGTTTGTTGAAATATCTCAATGGGTATTCTGTTAATTCCTGGAGCCTTGTTCTTCACCAATTCCTTCATTGCAGCTTTGACTTCCTCCTTCAATACCATGGTTCTAGATCATATGCCACCTCCTGAAATGGATGAAGTTCTTTTTGGTACAGTGACTTTGTGTATTCTTTCCATCTTCTTTTGATGTTTTCTGCATCATTCAATATTTTGCCCAGAGAATCTTTCAATATTCCAACTCAAGGCTTAATTTTTTTCCTCAGTTCTTTCAGCTTGAAAAATGCCAAGTATGTTCTTCCCTTTTGTTTTTCTAACTCCAAGTCTTTACACATTTCATTATAGTAATTTGATTTGTCTTCTCAAGCTGCTCTTTGAAATCTTCGGTTCAGCTCTTTTATCTTGTCATTTCTTCTATTTGCTTTAGTTACTCTCCATTCAAGGGCAAGTTTCAGAGTCTCTTCTGTTATCCATTTTGGTCTTCTCCTCTTTTTTCATCTTTTTAGTGACTTCTTGCTTTCTTCATGGATGATGTTCTTGATGTCATCCCACAATTCTTCTGGTTTTTGCTCATTGGTGTTCAGTCCATCAAATCTATTCTTTAGATGGTCTCTAAAATTGGGAGGGATGTTTTAATTGTCTTTAACTTCAAGTTGAACTTGCATATGGGCAGTCGATGGTCTGTTCCACTATCAGCTCCTGGCCTGGTTTTGGCTGAAGGTATTGAGTTTTTCCATTACCTTTTGCCACAGATGTAGTCAATCTGATCCCTGTGTGTTCCATCTGGAGAAGTCCATGTGCACAGCTGCCATTTGTGTTGTTGAAAAAAGGTATTTTCAATGAATAAGTTGTTGGTCTTGCAAAATTCTACCATGCGATTTCCAGCATTATTTCTGTCACCAAAGCCAAAATTTCGAACTACTAGTGATTCTTCTTTGTTTCCAACTTTTGCATTCCAATCACCAGAGATAATTGGTGCAGAAGTTGATAAAAATCTTCAATTTCTTCATCTTTGGCTTTGGTGTTTGGTGCATAAATTTGAATAATAATAGTATTAATGGGTCTTCCTTGAGGTGTATGGATTTGATCCTATCACTGACAGCATTGTACTTCAGGACAGATCTTGAATCCTTTGTGATGATGAATGCCACACCATTCCTCTTCAAAGTGTCATTCCCAGTACAGATCATATGGTTGTCTGATTCAAAATGGCCAAAACCAGGCCATTGCAGCTCACTAATGCCTAGGATATCAATCTTTATGCATTACATTTCATTTCTGACAACTTTCAATTTTCCTAGATTCATACCTCATACATTCCATGTTCCAATTATTAAAGGATGTTTGCCATTGTTTCTCCTCAATTTGAGTCATGCCATGTTAGCAAATGGAGGTCTCAAAAGCTTTACCTTATCCATATGAGTAAGGCTGGTTTTACTCTGATGATGCAGCTCCTTCCCAGTCATACTCTGAGAGCCTTCTAACCTAAGTGACTCATCCCCCTCCCTGTATTGGACAATGTTTCCGGACTATTCATTAAGCTGCGCAGTAATGTATCAGACAATGATTCTCCACTATTCATAAGGTTTCCCTGGCCAGTTCTTTGAGAAGCAAATGGCCTCTTCCTTCTTCCTAGTCTGTCTCAGTCTGCAAGTCACACTGATACTTGTGTACCATGTGCACCCCGCTGGGTTTGAAACACCAGTGGCACAGCCTTAAGGCACAGAGCAACACATCACCACAGTAGGACAAACTGACAGACAAGTTTGTCTCCCTTAGTTGTTCAAAAGCAGTCCAACCTCCTCTTACCTGGATCCCTACTGCTTCCTCCTCACTCTATCCTTGTACCCCTGGCCTTTTCTGTTCTTTCCCCCTCTTTCCTGTCTTGCCCCTTGTGGGGCATGGCTTAGGTTCCCTTCCCTCACCTGGATCCCTGCAGCTGACTCCTCACTCTGGCCTGGTCCCCCTGGTATTTTCCTGTCCTTTCCCCTGCTTTCCCACCTTGCCATTTTGGGGCATGGCCTGGGTTCCCTTGCTTTCCTGCTTGCCACTTGTGGGGCATGGCCTGGGTTCCCTTCCCTTACCTGGATCCCTGCGGCTGATTCCTTGCTCTGTCCTGGTCCCCCTGACCTTTTTCTGTCCTTCCCACAGCTTTCCCATCTTGCTTCTTATGGGTCATGGCCTGGGTTCCAGCCCCTCACCTAGATCCCTGAGTCTGACTCCTCACTCTGTGCTGGTCCCCCTGACCAGTCAAAATATCAGCAAAGAATGAAGGTCAAACACTATAATTCCAATATACATATACAAAAAGTTATGACCACTGTCCACTTTCTTAGGGAGATACAAGAGCATATGTTTCACCAAGTAATGGAAATGAACAAAGAATGGTATCAGAAAGCCAAGTATCCAGTCTAGGGGTGGGATGAAAGGAGTTCCAAATTTGATGGTGAAGGTGAATACCAAAACGACAGCTGGCATCAGTACTAAAGAAAATAAATGAAACTAACAGGTGTACTTGATTATATAGAGTAAAGAAGCTGTACACCTTGGGTGAAAAGTGTGAAGAAGAATTAGTAATAAATGTTTAGAAAATTAATGAGTTCTGGTGGTGTAGTGTCTAAGGCATTTGACTGCTAATCAGAAGGTTGGTGGTTCAAACCCACCAGCCACTCTGCGGAAGGAAGATGGGGCAATCTACTTCTGTACAGATTTACCACCTGGGAAACCCAATGGGAGTCACTATGAGTCAGAATCGACTTGAAGGGAATATTTGGTTTTTAGTTTGGGTATAGAAAACTAAGAACATGGGAAAATGACACATTTTTTTTAATTGTTTTTATTTACAAAATTACAAAAGTGAATGTTACCCTAGTCCACTACTGGTTTTATTGTGAGGCATATTTACATAATCATAGTAAGGTAAACACTAAACAACAAATTTTAAAAGTTTATGGCATACGTATTTTATGACAAAGTTAGGAGAAGTGCTGAACTATGAACATCCCTATGTGCATTTGTGGTACTATACAGGGTGGTTTGTGAAGAAAACTAAATCTTCATGTCCCATAGTGGGATATCAATGGATAACATCTAGGACTGGTTCAGAAAAACGGTGTCTTTCCTGTAGTGCACACGCAAGTTCCCTCTAGCATCTTAGTGCCTGAAAACTAGGTATAGCAGTTTGAAATGGGGATTCTTGTGCTCTTGACAGCTCATTAAGTCAGGGTATGTCAAACTCAGGTGGGCAGGATTAGAAAGGAAAAAGGGGCAGTGCAATTACCTAGAGTGAAAAAAAAAAAATGAAAAGAGGTGATTCTGCCCTGCAAAGCACCCACCAGCAGGTGAGAAAGGGCATTAAAGACCTCCCTGGAGCAGTGGAGAGAATGCACCACACCAGAGAATCTTCAGGCACTCCACAAATCTACAGCAACTGCTTTTATTGGTAAACTTGGGACTGCTGGGTGGGAGCTGAGATTCTTCTGGCTCGGGGTACTGCTGGAGTGCAGGAGCAGAGAGGAGAATAAAGCCACAAGTAAGTGGGCCCTGGGATGAAGTCCCATCACAGATTGGGACAGTTATCCTAGTTTAGCTTTTGGGCATGGAGGGGCCTGGTGAGCAAGGTTTTTGTGGCTGTCTGAACCTGGTGGAAAGTGGTAGCCCCCTAACAATTGAAGTCTTTGCTGAATTTGAGCTGCAGGCCTGCAAGTAACAGTATAACGTCATCATTAGCAGCCTGCTCGAAGCCCTAGAAACCGCTCCTGGCACCCTGGAGCTTTTCTTTGTTCTCTCTTTTCTTCCCCTCCACCTCTACCCTGCTTCATCCAAGAGAAAAACCACATTCAGCCACCATAACACCTGTTGCCTCCAATCCTAAATTCCTTTTACGACAAACAGACCTGCATCCACATTCCACACAGCGATTCCATGATCACAAAGAAAACTGCAGAGCAACCAAGCAAACCTGAATTAATAGCCAAAAAATAAAATACACCAACTCTACCTTTTCGATATTAAATTATAAAACCAAGACAAAACAAATCAATACATAACGAACAGTTAAAGACAACCTCAAAATGTCTAGGAAACAACATGCAACCTCAAATCAAACAAACAACAACAACAACAAAAAACAGGATAAGACATTAGAAATAAATTCCCAAACAAAACTCTCATTAAACATGGAGGAAGCAGAGGCAATAGAACTATCCAAGAAGGAATTTAGAAGGAATGTTTATAGAGCTCCACAAGAGCTTAAGGAAACCCCAAACAAAAGCAAGGAGAACACAGACAGTACTCTGGAAGAACTCAGGAAAACCATTCAGGAACAAAACAACAAGATAAATACACAATAAGAACTCATACAAAAACAGCAGTTAGAAATCCAGAATATGAATACTAAAATTACAGAATTACACAATATAGTGGAAACACAAAAGAGTAGGATAGAACTGGGTGAAGGATGCATTTCCCCAGCCTGTATGAAGAAAAATCAGAACAAAGATTTAAGAGAAATGAAGAGAACCTGAGTCATATGGCACAACATGAAAAGAAACAACATATACCTCACTAGAATTTCAGAACAAGAAGAGGTGGAAAAAAAAAAAAAAAACACTGAGAAAATTGTGGAAGACCCATTAACAGAAAACTTCCGCCATATCATGAAGGAAGAAAAGATATTTGTCCAAGAAGCTCATAGAACCCCATACAGGATAGATCCCAAGAGAAAAACACTGAGGCATATCATAATCAAACTCCACCAAAGACAAAGAAAGAATTTTGCAAGCTGCCTGGGACAAAAGAAATATTGCTCATAATAATCAAACACTTATGCTGAGCTCCAATTACTCAGCAGAAACCATGCAAGCAAGAAGGCAATGGGATGACATGTATAAAACACTGAAGGAAAAGAACTTCCAACCAAGAATCCTATATCCAGCCAAATCATTCATCAAATATGAGGGTGAAATCAAGGCATGCTCAGACAAACAGAAATGAAGGGATTTTTGAAAACCAGACCAACCCTACAAGAAATGCTTAAGGAAGTCCTTCCAATAGAGAACCCACAACAGAGAACAACAAAATCAGGATACATGACATCAACACTAAAACCAAATCATAAATAGACACTCAAAATAAGACCATAAAATATTGTACACTAAAAGTCAAGCCAATCTGCACATGACAACAGGTACAATAAGTACAAACTTCCAAATGGAGAACAAAACAGCACAATGTCCTCATAGAACAGACTGTTCTAAAAATTTAGAGACAAGAATTCACTCCAAGGTAACCACATAGAAAATTAACAGTCCCCCTAAGCAAATCCAGAAGGAGGGAAAACATACGGGTTTAATACGCACAAAACCAACAATAAAGAAGTAAAGAGAGGAAACACTTGACAACAAATCAAACTCCGCACTAAAAAGTATATGGACAAAGGAAACTCCAACAACATGACAAAAAAACACAATAGAATGACAGCAATTGATTCATACCTATCACTAATTATACTCAATGTGAATGGACAAAATGCGCCAATCAAGAGAAAGAGAGTGACAGACTGGATAAGAAAAGAAGACCCATTGATATGCTGCCTAAGATAGACCCACCTTAGACACAAAGATAAAAATAAATTAAGAGTTAAGGGGTGGAAAAAATATACCAAGCCAATGGTAACCAAAAAAGAATAGGAGTGACAATATTAATTTCTGAAAAAATAGACTTTAAGGTGAAAAACAACATAAGAGACAAAGAAGTACACTATATGATACTGAAAAGGTCAATTGACAAAGAAGACATTATGATAATAAATATCTATGAACCCAATGAAAGTGGTCCAAAATACATGAAACAAATATTAATTGAATTAAAAGGGACAATAGATAACTCTACAATAGCAGTAGGAGACTTTAACACACCACTTTCAAGGAGGAACAGATCAACTAGAAAAACACTTGACAAAGATAAAGAACTCAACAACACAATCAACCAACTCAACCTCATATAATACAGAGCATTACACCCAACAAAAGCACAATTCACATTCTTCTCAGTGCACATGGATCCTTCTCCAGAATAGATCATATGTTAGGACATAAAACAAGCTTCAATAAATTTAAAAACACTGAAATATTACAAAACATCTTCTCGGACCACAATGCTATAAAATTAGAAATTAATAAGAGGAAGATCAAGGAAAAAACATCAAACATGTGGAAGTTGAAAAATTCACTGCTCAAAAACTACTGGGTAATAGAAGAAATAAAAAGTGAAATAAAAATTTCCTAGAAACAAATGAGAATGAAGATATACATCACACCAAAACCTATGGGACACAGCAAAAACTACTCAGAGGTCAGTTTATAGCAATAAACGCATACATCAAAAAAGAGGAAAGAAACAAAATCAACACTTTAACTCAACAACTCCAACAACTAGACAAAGAACAATAAAAGAACCCTACAATATATAGAAGGAAATAAAGATCAGAACAAACATAAATGAAACTGAAAACAAAACAAAACAAAAAAAAAATAGAGAAAATCAACAAAACAAAAAGCTCGTTCTTCAAAAAGATTAATAAAATCGACAAACCATTGGCAAATCTAACAAAAGAAAAGAAAGTTATGTAAATTATAAGAATAGTAAACAAAAAGGGTGTCATCACAACAGAACTAACAAATAAAAAAGATACTGAAAGAATATTTTGAAAAACTGTACTCCAACAGATTTGAGAACCTTGAAGAAATGGACAAGTTTCTAGAATCATAAGACCTACCTAAACTATCCCACTCAGAGATAGAAGACTTGAACAGACCTATAACAAAAGAAGAAATTGAACAAGTCATTAAAAAAAA
>NW_006921622.1:1745793-1749535 GCF_000298275.1 Orycteropus afer afer
AAAAAAAAAAAAAAAAATACATTCTGACCAAGTGGGAATCATACCAGGTATGCAAGGATGGTTCAACATCGGAAAAACAATCAATGTAATCCACCTCATAAACCAAAGAAAACAAAAGAACCATATGATTCTAACAATCAATACAGAAAAGACATTTGATAAAATCCAACACACATTCCTGTTCAGAACTCTCAGCAAAATAGGGATAGAAGGGGAACTTCTCAACATAATAAAAGGCATATATGCAAAGCCAACAGCCAACATCATTATTAATGGAGAAAGACTCAAGGAATTCCCCTTACAAACGGGAACCAGACAGGGGTGTCCTCTATCACCAATTCTATTTAACATTGTATCGGAAGTTCTAGCCAGGGCAATAAGGCAAGAAAGAGAAATAAAAGGCATACAAATTGGCAAAGAGGAAGTAAAACTATCTATAATTGTGGAGGATATGATCCTGTACATAGAAAACCCAAGAGACTCAACAAAAAACTACGAACTAATAGAGAGGTTCAGCAAAGTGGCAAGATACAAGGTCAACATACAAAAATCAGTTGGATTCCTCTACACCAACAAAGAGACCTCTGATAAAGAAATAAGGGAAACAATGCCATTTACAATAGCTACTAAAAAGATAAAATACCTAGGAATAAACCTTACCAGAGCCACAAAAGACCTATACAAAGAAAACTGTAAAACACCACTACAAGAGACAACAAGGGCTTTACATAAATGGAAGAACCTGCCTTATTCACAGATAGGTAGACTGAACATTGTGAAAATGTCAACACTACCTAAAGGAATCTACACATTTAATTCAATCCCTATCCAGATACCAACAAAATTTTTTAAGAACATGGAAAAACCGATTACTAACTTCATATGGAAAAGAAAGAGACCTCGGATAAGCAAAGCACTTCTAAAGAACAAAGTGGGAGGTCTCATACTCCCAATCTTAAAATCTACTATACAGCCACAATAGTCAAAATGGTAGACAGCTAGTCCAATGGAACATAATCAAAAATCCAGAAATAGACCCATCCATCTATGGACAGCTGGTCTTTGACAAAGGTCCAAAACCCATTAAATGGGGAAGAGACAGTCTCTTTAACAAATGGTGCTGGCAAAACTGGATATTCACTCGCAGAAAAACAAAACAAGACCCATACCTCACCCCAAACACAAAAACAAACTCAAGCTGGATCAAAGACTTAAATGTAAAACCCCAAACTATAAAATTCATCAAAGATAAAATAGGGGCAAATCTAGGAACCCTGATTTGTGGCATAAATAGACTATCAAGCATAACCCAGAATGTTCAGGAGATAGAAGAGCAAGCCAGATGACTAGGACCTTTTAAAAATTAAATTCTTATGCACATCGAAAGACTTCATCAAAAGAGTAAAAAGAGAATCTACAGATTGGGAGAAAATATTTGCCTATGACATATCTGACAAAGGACTTATCTCCAAAATCTATACAAACTTCAACACCTCAATACCAAAAAGACAAACAACCCAATTCAAAATTGGGCAAAAGACTTGAACTGACACTTCACCAAAGACAATATGAAGGCAGACAACAAACACACGAGGAAATGCTTGCGATCTTTCTTCATTAGAGAGATACAAATCAAAACGATGAGATATCATCTCACCCAAGCAATAATAGCAAAGTTCAACAGGACAGAAAATAACAAATGCTGGCGAGGTTGCAGAGAGATTGGAACATTTTCTTTGTTTCTTTCTTTTTCTTTCTTTCTTATTTTAAGAGCTTGTTTTACATTCAACATTACATGTACATTTAGTTTCACTCCCCATTTACCATGTCCAACCCTAACCCAGTCTCCTCCCATCCCTACCCTGTAACCCTCTCCCTGTGCCTCTAATATTTATGCACTCCTGTTTGTCCTGCATTTCCTCAATTTGAATTTTGGTCCTCTGGTGTCCCATGGTTGACTGTTCTAAGGGATGTATTACCATAGAGTATGTGGGTGCATCATCCTGGGTGAGTGGTCTGCGTGTACATCTTGTTAACTACTGGGCTGAGAGCCAGCCCTTGGGGGTGCATTTCATTCCAGGTGCAGAATGTATTCCAGGGCCATAGTACTGGGGGGTCTCACCAGATTTCATCTGACCAGTAATTCTGGTCATTATTGAGTTTTTGTATTTTGTTCCACATTTTCTCTCCCACTCTATCCAGGATCTCCAGATTTGATCCTTTCCTGAGTGGTTGGCATTAGTAACTGGGCACCATCTAGTTCTTCTGGTCTCAAGGGCTATCGTGTCCTATGGCTGATTGTTTCCAAATGCCCCTTTTTGTTTGTTTTGTTTTTTGCAATCATCTTCGCTTCCAACACTAGGAGACTGTTAGGTGCATCTTAGATGGTCACTTGAAAGCTTCTAAGACCCTGGTCGCTACTCACCAATGTAGGATGTGGAGTAAGACTTTTATGTATTTTGTTGTGCCAATTGAGTCTGGTGTCCCAGTACTATGGTCCTGAGATGGTAGATCTATCGGATCTCTCTCCCATAGTGTCTGGTTGTCTGTGAGGGATTACTGTGTCTGTCTTCTATTGTTTCTGCAAAGGTTGCAGGTATTTTGTATCACTGTTGTCTGTGCAAGATTAGCCTCAGCTGAATCTATCTTTGGTCTAGAGTATACTCCTGTTCATGGGAAGATTGGAACTCTTGTGCACTGCTCGTGGGATTGTAAAATGGTACAACCATTGTGGCATACAATATGGCATTTCCTTAAAAAACTCAAAATAGAAATACCATTTGACCCAGCAATTCCATACTAGGAATATATCCTCAAGAGTTGAGAGGCAGCACACAAACAGACACATGCACACCTATGTTCATCGCAGCACAATTCACTATAGCAAAGAGATGGAAACAACCTAAATGCACATCAATGGATGAACGGATAACCAAATTATGGTACATTTACACAATGGAATACCAAACTATATTAAAGAACAATGAAGGACACATGAATCATCTCACAATGTAGATAAACCTGGAAGACATTATGCTGAGTGAAATGCGTCAAGTGCAGAAGGACAAATACTGTATGAGCCCATTACTGTAAAAAGATTTAAAAAAAAGGGGTTGCTTAAGAAAAAAAACTCATTTTATAGGATACCGGGGTGGGGAGGGATTAATTTCGGGCTAGTTGGAGCCCACACACTGACATGGGTAAGGGGAGGATGTATATAGAAAGAGACTGTGACCACCATGATAACATTAGGCAAAGGGAGGACACTGAATTGTGCACATAAGAGATAGATGACAGATGCTAATACCAACCAGTATACCACAATACTGCATTACTATTAACACCAAATACCAGGCTACATATAAACACATAAACATCTGAGAAGATCAGATGGGGGTCAATGAACAGTAATATACTCTAGACCAAGGATAGATTCAGTGGAGGCTAATCTTACACAAATACCAGTGATACAAAATACCTGCCATCCTTACAGAAACAAAAGAAGACAGACACAGAGTAATCCCTCACAGACATCCAGACATGGTGGGAGAGAGATCCAGTGGATACCGACTCAGGACCATAGTACTGGGGAACACCAGACTCAATCAGCACAACAAAATACATAAAAGTCTTGTTCCTTGTCCTACGTTGGTGAGTAGCAACTGGGGTTTTAAAAGCTTTCAAGCAGCCATCTAAGATGCAGCTAATGGTCTCTTATCATTGGAAATGAAGAAGAGTGGAA
>NW_006921622.1:1750410-1754073 GCF_000298275.1 Orycteropus afer afer
AAAAAAAAAAACAACACTGTTTATACATCAAAATTATAATAATGGGTGTATAGCATTCCAGTATTTTTATATATTTTTTTAACTCTCTGAGCTCTCCTAATAGTATTCAGTAAACATTTATTATATTTATGATCAGAAAAATAGGTCAAAATTAGTATACAAATTCAGTTACACCACATGATTACAACTACACAAAATTATGCACCATCAAGAAAATGTAAGGAAATGTATTAAAATATGGTGGAGTAGTTAGTTTCTTTATATACTTCCTCTTCGTGTATATATTTGCTCAATAACATTTTTTAAAAAGGAAAGTTTCATTAAAATAAACAAGCTTAGCCCAAATTTTCCTGGTTTTTAACCAAAAGGAAACACTAGATTCCAGGGAGTTCCGGTAAGATGGCAGAATAGGCAGCAAGACTGCACAGACCCTCTTCAACAAAGAATGGGGGAACTAATTAACACAGATACAGAAGATAATCATGGACCCCTGAGCTTTGAAGGGAAGGATACAGAAGTGGACTAAACTCCAACTAGCAAAAGAATTTGCATGAAAACACCAAAAAAGGAGACATATGGAGCTGTGATCTGGCAGTGATCCTGATGGCACAAACAGCTTGGATATTGCTGAATGGTGGTAGGACCTAAGAATTAATCCAAAAATCGGCCCTGCTAGCCAGGAACTGCACAGAGGACTGCTCTGGTGGCTGGTAAATGAAAGGGGGAGCAGCAAAGAGGAATGCAGGCTGAGCTGTGGACTTTTGCCTGTCTGGAGGTTGCAGCCATTTTGAATGTTTACAATTGGTTTGACCTTTTGGACATTTAAAGCAACAGTGTTCCCCCAGATTCCAAGGACTTAAGAACAGGCTCCACTTGATGGGAACCACAAGAACATTCCGGATACGGATGAATGGAAAGCTGCAACGTTCTCCTTGTTACTCTTATATCCCACACCCTCTTGGTGAATGGAGGTTTAGCCATCCCTCATTACCACCCACCTTCCAGGCTGGCAGGAATTCCATCCTAGTCTGTGTGCTCTGTCAGAGTCTGAGTGCCCTGCCCCACCCTGCCCCGATTTTTTATTTCTTTTTTTTAGATTTTTGTTTTTGTCTGTTTTAAAACTATTACTATTATTATTACTTTTGTCCTTTTTATCATTATTCTTTATTCTTCCCTTCTCAGATTCTGTTGTTGTTGTTATGTGTCATTGAGTCAGACCCAACTCATAACAACCCCTCCTTGGATTTCTGAGGGGATATCACTGCAGAAGTAGATTGCCCAACCTTCCTTCTGAGGTTTCCAGCTTTTTTCTTTTCCCTGTTTCTGGCTGCAATTTTTTTTTTTCTTCTTGTGATTAACCTCGTCCCTTGTTTTTCTTTTTGCATTTTCCCATTTTTTCTTCATTATTATCCTTCTCTACCTTTTTTCTCTTATTGCACTCTCCTCACATATTGCAGGGGTTTTTTTTTTCCCTCCCTCTTTTCTTTTTTTGCCTACTATTCCTGTGTGATTGTACAGTGTGTTTCTTCTCCATTTGCTTTTACTTTTTTGATGGTTATTCAATTGTTATTTTTGTCTAACTGAGTGGGAGACAGCAACAGTCTCCATACAACACAACTACACCCACACCTCCTACAGCTTCACTTACTGAATGAGAGATACCACTTCCTTCTCCACCAATAGGCTAATGATAAACAAGCACCAAGAAAAGCCTGACTCACCCTTAGCTTCTCTTCACAAATAGTTAACAGAGAGCTAAATACAAGAATGTAACAGTGTCTTAGAGAAAACAGATCATCACAGTCCACACAAAAAAGCAAGATAAAGTGGTAGAAAAAACGGAGCAGAACACAGACCCAGAACATATCCCTGAGGAAGAAGAAGAATTGGAAATCCCTGATAAGGGATTCAAAAGAATTATACTTAGGTGTCTTCAAAGGACTGAAAGGCAGATCAAGGAAAACACAAACAAAACCCTAGAAGACTTTTGGAAGAAAATACAAGAACAAAATGACAAAATAAATGAAAAATTAGAAATTATTCAAAATCCACAGATAGAAATCCAAAAGATTAATACGAAATTGTCAGAAATAGATAACACATTGAAAGGGCAAAGGAAAAGAATTGATGCAATGGAAGACAGAATTAATGAGATGGAAGAAAAATACCTGAATACTTCTTTGGAAAGGGATCAATCAGAAAAAAGATCAAAACAAAATGAAGAAAGCCTAAGGTTCATGAGGGAAACCATCAAAAGGAATAACCTACATGTCATTGGAATTCTAGAACAGGAAGAGAAAAATAATACCACTGAGAAAATTGTCCAAGATTTGTTGAATGAGAACTTCCCTGATATGATGAAAGATGAGAATATATCCATTGAGGAGGTCCAATGAACCCCAAACATTATAGACCCCAAAAGGAAATCACCAAGACATGTCATCATCAAACTCATCAAAACCAAAAACAAAGGAAGAATCCTGAAAGCGGCACAGTAAAAACAAAAAGTTACTTACAATAGACAACCAGTAAGAATAAAATCTGATTTCTCAGAAGAAACTATGTAAGTGAGAAGGAAATGGGATGGTATATATAAAATCTCCAAAGAGAAAAATTTTCAACCAAGAATTATATACCAAGAAAAACTGTCCCTCAAATATGATGGTGAAGTTAGGAGATTTCCAGATAAGCAGAAACTAAGGGAATTTGTTAAAACCAGACCAACCTTACAAGAGATAAAGGAAGTCCTTTGAATAGAGAACCAAAAATAGCAAACAACAACTGACCATTAATACACAATATGACATAACCCAGAAACCACAGCTATGGACACATCCAAAGTAGAATGAGCTTACAAGAATATAAACAGGGAACCAGAGACATCCATTGGCAAATGAGGAAAACTACAAACCAAGAAGAGGGAAAATACTGCGTAGTTACAGAACTTCTAAATGGTGAGGAAGTCAAGAGAGTTGTAAGACAGAATGGATAGTTCTAAACTCAGGGAGAAAATTATAAATCACAGGGTAACCTCAAAGAAAAATAACAAACCTTCACATCACAATAAAAAGAGGATAAGCACAAATATTCAGCAAATACTAAAACAACAGCAGCAAAGGAAATGATAACATGATTCATAGACATAATGAGCTCAACCAGAAAATAATATGGAACAAAGAAACCAGGGACACCATGAAAACACACATAACAAAATGACAGCAACCAATTCATACTTGTCAATAAGTACACTGAATGTTAATGGATTAAAGCACCACTCAAGAGATGGAGAGTTGCAGATTGGGTAAGAAAACAAAACCCATCAATATGATGTCTACAAGAGACACACCTTAGAGGCAAAGACAAAAATAGACTAAAAATCAAAGGTTGGAAAAAGATCTATCAAGCAAATGGCAACCATAAAAGAGCAGGAGTGGCAATATTAATTTCTGATCAAACTGACTTTAAGATAAAAACCACCATACAAGACAAGGAAGGACATTATATAATGATTAAAGGATCAGTAGAACATGAAGATATAACCATAATAAATATCTGTGGACCCAATGAAAGAGCCCCAAAATATATAAATCAGACATTAAAAGAGTTGAAAAGCCAAATAGATGACTCCACAGTCATAGTGGGAGACTTTAATACACCACTTTC
>NW_006921622.1:1754993-1756134 GCF_000298275.1 Orycteropus afer afer
ACTATGAAGAACTGTACTCCAACAAATTTGAAAATCTGGAAGAAATGGACAGATTTCTAAAGCACACCACTTACCTAAACTAACAAAGACTGATGTGGAAAAGTTGAACAAATCCAAAACAAAAGAAGAAATTGAACAGGTCATAAAAAAGTTACCAACTAAAAGAAGTCCTGGCCCAGACAGTTTCTCCGGAGAATTCTACCAAACATTCAGAAAGAACTGACACCAATCTTACTCAAATTATTCCAAAACAAAGAAAAGGAGTGAATCCTCCCTAACTCATTTTATGAAGCAAGTGTAACCTTGATACCAAAACCAGGCAAAGACATCATTCAAAAAGAAAACCACAGACCAACATCCCTCATGAATATAGATGCAAAATTCTTCAACAAAATCCTAGCCAATAGACTCCAACAACATATCAAGAAAATCATTGATTATAATCAAATGGGGTTCATATCAGGTAGGCAAGGATGGATCAGCATTAGAAAAACAATCAATGTCATCTACCACATAAATATGTGTCATCCACCACATAAATAAAATAAAGAAAAAGAACCACATGATCATATCAATTGATGCAGAAAAGGCATTTGATAAAATCCAACACCCATTCCTGATCAAAACTCTCAGCATAATAGGAATAGAAGGGACATTCCTCAACATAATAAAGGGCATCTGTGCAAAACCAACAGCCAACATTATTGTCAGTGGAGAGAGACTGAAACCATTCCCCTTGTGAATAGGAACCAGACAAGAATGCCCTCTATCACCATTTCTATTCAACATATACTGGAAGTCTTAGCCAGGGCCATAAGGCAAGAAAGGGAAATCAAAGGTATCGAAATTGGTAAGGAAGAAGTCAAACTATCCCTATTTGCTGATGATGTGATCCTATACCTAGAAAACCCAAGAGACTCAGTCAAAAGTCTACTGGAACTAAGTGAGAGATTTAGCATCGTGGTAAAATACAATATCAACATCCAAAATTCAGTTGGATTCCTCTACACCAGCAAAGACATTGCTGAAAAAGAAATAAGAAAATTAATGCCATTTACAATTGTTGTTCTTGTGTGCCATCAAGTTGGCCCTGACTTATAGTGACCCCTTCTTGGGTTTCCAAGGCAGTATCACTACAGAA
>NW_006921622.1:1756460-1759308 GCF_000298275.1 Orycteropus afer afer
TCAATACTACCCAAAGAAATCTATACATTCAATGCAATCCCAATCCAGTTCCCATCAACATTCTTTAAGGATATGGAAAAACCAACCACTAACTTTATATGGAAAGGAAAGAGACCTTGGATAAGCAAAGCACTATTGAAAAAGAACAAAGTAGGAGATCTCACAATGCCAGATCTCAAAACCTAGTATACAGCCACAGTAGTCAAAACTGCCTGGTACTAGTTTAATGACAGACACATAGAATAGAATTGAGAACCCAGAAATAGATCCATTGACCTATGGTCAGCTGATCTTTGACAAAGGGCCAAAATCCATTAAATGGGGAAGAGAATGCATGTTTAATAAATGGTGCTGGCAAAACTGGATATCCATTTGCAGAAAAATGAAACAAAGATTATATTAGTCTGTTATTATAAAAGTCAAAGAAAGGTTTATATATGGAAGGAAATTTTCTTTGTTGGTTACCAGGGGTGGGACAGGAGAGGAGGGAACACTGTTAGATAGGTAGAGACAAGTATTGATTTGGGTGAAGAGAAGGGCAGAGTACCAAACGTGAGTGATCAACATGGTGGCATTGAGGAAGAGGAAGACATAGAGAGGTACATGGGAGGTGCAGACAATCAAGATGAACCCTTCTGCACATACAGGACTGCTTTGTCAGCAAAGGCAAACATAGATATATGGGTGGATAGACGGGTGGACAGGCTGAATGTAGGTATGTCTATGCAGTGGGAGGAATGTGTGCATGACCACGTATAAGGTTGGCAGACAATGGTTCTATAAGGGTATTTGTATGTTCTGTAAGAATTCCTAGGTGTAGAGTAGAGCTGACAAGGCACAAGGTTGTAGTCACTTCTTGGTCATAGCCAGTTACCCAGAGGGAGCGAGTAGTTGCACCTATGTGCTCAGGACCATAGTCGTGGGGGACATCAAGCTCAACTGGTATAACAAAACATTGTTCCTCCTCCTAGTTTGGCGAGTAGCGACTGGGGCCTTAAAAACTTTCAAGCAGCCATCAAGATGCAATGATGGGTCTTTCTTTCTTCATCCAGAGCAAAGAAGAATGAAGGAAATCAAAGATTTATGGAAACAATTAGTCCTAGCAACTGGTACATCATGCAATCCACCTCTGGTAAGACTATGAGACCAGAAGAACTAGATGGTGCCCGGTACCACTGTCAACCACTTGGAGGGGAATCTAACTAGGAGATCCTGTACAGAGAGGGAGAACAATGTGGAACAAAACTCAAAATCATTTGGAAAACAAAAAGCGGGGGGAGGGATGGGGACCAGGTTTGCTGGTCTGATAGAGCTTGATGGAACCTCTGAGACTATGGCCTCTAGCTGCCCTTCAGGTCTGGATTTGAACCCACATCTGTGGCTTCCAGTAAAGCAAAAGACAAGCATATGAACTGAACATAGGTAGATAGACTCCTTGGAGAGAAGAATCATAGGAGAAAGAAGGGCTGTTTATGTACAGGGAGACAGCTCAGGGGGCAGAAGTGCATGGAGGGATGGACACAGGAATAGATAACTGTGGGGAGGAAGTGGGAGGGGAGTTGTTGCATTGGGGTAAATTGTAGTCAATGTCATGAGACAAAGTGTGTGTGAACTGCTGTATGGAAAATGAATTTGCTCTGTAAACTTTCACCGAAATCACAATAATAAATAAACAAACAACAAACAAAAGGAACACTAGATTCCATAATTTTCAATATCTGCTATACTTTCATAATTATGGATTTTACTTTCTTTGGCTAAAGGAAGCTAAGAATGCTAAGGGCACATCTTACATTAATTGAGATTGAAAACAAGGAAGGCAGGCAACTGAGGTCTCCCATAAGTCCCACAGTACCTCTGACACAGAATGATAATTAATTAAGGAAGAGGACTATCTATCTGCTTAAAACTTTTGGTGGTGGCTTATGCATGACTATGGTCCAGTTCAGCAATGTGCTGGCCTATGGCTTTGCTTTTCTCTGTCTATCCAATTTTGGAATTGCAATGATCATTCGTGCTCTTAAAATTTATCCTAGCTCTGGTGGCATATTGGCTAAGGCATTTGACTGCTAACCAGAAGGCTCCAGAAGGAAGACTGGGTACACTACTTCTGTAGAGATACTGGCCTCGGAAACCCAAGGAGGGGTCACTATGAGTCGGAACCAACTCGATGGCAATGAGTTAGTTATGACCTTGATGTATATCACAACTACTGGCAGATTTCTTAAACCTGCTTTCAAAATTATTTTAGCAGTTTTTTGTGACTTTTTTTTCTATCTAGAAGACCTAGAATTTGTCTAAGATATAGTTGCCTGGGTGGGAATAATCCTGACCGAGTTTTCTGACTATGATTTATAGGTCAACAAACTTCTTAAATAGTAGATGTAATTCCCTTGACTGCACAGAGCACTTACTGTCACTTGCTCATTGTTGCAGGATGGATGAGCTTCCAGCCTCAGGTTGTTAAATGTTAGCGTAATATGCCTTCCTTCCTGCACAGTGATTCTCCACTCACAGACCCGGCTGTGAAGATTTGGGTTCGGATAGTTGGGAGAAGCAAATGTTCCAGTAGGGACCTGTAGATTCCCACCACACTCTGAAGGGGAAAAAGATCATGAAAAATTCTACCCAAATCAAAATGACCCCATCTATAAGGAATGTTTTCAAAATTAAAGTTTTGTTTTTATTATTCTGCTACACAAGATTTCTGTCCTTATTTATTTACTACTATATGTACCTAGAGGGAGGTCTGGTGGCATAGTGCCTATGGCATTTGACTGCTAACCAGAAGGCTGGTGGTTCAAACCTACCAGCCACTCCTCTGAAGGAAGATTGGGCAATCTACTTC
>NW_006921622.1:1760143-1764533 GCF_000298275.1 Orycteropus afer afer
CAAACAACAACAACATTGTAACACTAAGGAGCTCTGGTGGCATAGTGGGTAAGGCACTTGGCTGCTAACCAGAAGGTTAGTGGTTCAAACTCTGCTCCATGGGAGGAAAATGAGGCAATCTACTTCCGTGAACATTTATGGCCTTGGAAACCCAGTGGAGGTTGCTATGATTCAGAATCGACTTGATGGCAGTGGGTTTGTTTGTTTTATTTTAACACCAGTGCCTTAGGAGAGTACTTATCCAATATTCCAATACGGTTGTTCAATAATGCTGTTTATTTATTTATTTATTTTTTTGAGTGAATGAATGCACTTACCTTCCATGCTAGATTGAAACCGTAATCTGAATCCTGACGCAGTAAGTGACCCATCTGTGACAAACCTGACCAAAGCCACATTGCCAGAAGTGTCCAGGCTGTCAGGAATGGTGTTTCCACAGAATCTGCCTAATATATTTCCTGTGGAAGTCAAATATTAAGTAAGTATATGTTCAGGTGATTGATAACCTCTCTCGGAAGTATCATACACTTACAAAGAAAATAATAAAAGTCAAAACCCTTCTCATGAAGAAATGGTAACATGAAAAAGCAAAACAACATGAATAAAAGTGGATATTTTCAAATATATGAAGAGATGTAACAAAACCACAACCAATTAGGGCAAAGGCATCTATGTGCAATGACAAAAGTTTGCTCATTTGATTAATCTGAGACAACAGAGTGACAACTGTCCATCATATTATTACTAGGATATATTACCCTTACCTTTCCTTACCTTACAGAATGGCCCTAAAATAATTGTATACAGCAGTGGAGGGACTAGCATGAAGAGGACACCTTGCCAATTCAGCACAATGTAGTCTGCAGAATAAGCTACATATTGGCCCCTGGGGCTATGGACAATGATTGTTCATGGACAGGAATCAAGAGTGAGAACGCTAGTGCTGACCAGAGCTCATTGGCCTGCACATCTCTGCAGAATCTGCATGCTTTTGCCTTTCTTGCAAGTTAGAAAACTTCAGGGGCTGAATGAGTACGTGTGAAAATAGACACTTTCAGAAAAGAGCAGACATATTTCACTGACCAAAGGTATGGTTTTCCCAGATCTCCACAAAATCTTTTTCACAGTTGGTAGAATTCTGAAGGTTAAAGTCTTCAAAATGGATTGTGAAATAGTGTCCTGAGAGACCCTGGAGATGCCACTCACAGAATAAATTGTCTCTGTAAGGAAGTGTTGGATAGCCAATGCTTTCAATGACACCACTCTGCCCAGTGACTGTTCCTCCACACAGGGCTGTAAAAAAAAGAAAGAAAGAAAGAAAGAAAAGAAAGGCAAGAAAAATTCTATTACAAATTTTTAACTTTTTATGTTTTTATGTCACAGAACATTTAAAACTTTTAGGTACCAAGTGAATGTGCCCTGAAGTTTTAAAAACTCTGAAAATGTTTCATTAGTTTCCCTCTTAATTGAAATCTACCACTGATGTAGAGAAAAAAGTCACCACAAGTCCAGGCAATGATTGAAAAGGGAAACTGAAAGACTCTCATGTGACATATTCTGTAAAGTCACATTAATTTTCTTGGAACACTGTTTAAGACCTATCAGTGACAGGTAGTTTTCATTTCAAGAACCAACTATCTAGTGTGCTATGTTGAAGATTCTAAAAACTGAGTCTAAGTTCAGCAGAAGGGGTGCTGTGGTTAATTAGTGATGCTTGCCATTTCTAGTTTTACTATCAAGTAGTTGGTATCTTCAGCCTCGAAAACTATGATTCAATTCTTTCTTATCAGTTGGATGCAATAGCCACATTGAATTATAAGCAATTTGCCTCAGGATATGAAATGACCTACAGTACAGTTTAAATATTGCTACTATTAGGCTTTCCAGTTTTTGCTGTAATAAATAAATTGGTTATTGTCCAAATCAGACCTACCAGATAATAAATTCGACACCATTGTGAAACACATTGTAGTGAATTTTCAGAATGTTTATTTTTTGGTAGTTTTGAAAATAAAGAACCCAAAACACTGAGAAGACTGATTTGTCACTAGAGAACTGAGGAGGGAAAAAGCGGTTATTCTATTAACAATGAGGAATTTATAATCACTATTGTAAATATCATTATTTGATTGCTAAATGAACAGTTTTATTGTTTAATGTAATATAATACATATTTGATGGTGAGAGAAAGAAACATTTTTATTTAACTGAATATGTTTTTCACAAACAATTTATGAAAAAATATCAAATATTCAAGTTTACTTAAAATAGTGTTTAAAGTGAGAATCAAAGTAAAAATTAAAAATGATAAATGACCTTGTGGTTTTAAACACATACATTCTTTATTTACGGGCAATCTATTTCCATAGTGATACTGCCTCGGAAACCCAAGGAGGGGTCGCTATGAGTTGGGTCCGACTCAAAGGCACATAACAACAACAACATCATCAGCATGATCCGAATCGATGGCAGTGAGTGTTGTCAACATAGTTCCTACAGAGAAAGATTTCTTTTTAAAAATGAAAGTATGATTTTTGAAAAATATCTGAACACATTCAGTCTATCACCACTTTATTACTGCATATAAAAAATGTTATTACCTATGGAATACTTAGCCTTGAACCCAACATGAGTGAAGCTGTTATCAGACTGGAATCTCAAGTACATGACTTCTTCTGAGGACAACTGAGTGCTGGGCAAAGATGTTCCACAAAACTTGGAAAGTATTGGTGCATTAGAATCAGCTCCATCCCGTAACTCAAGATAATTAGAAGTACAGCTAAAGTGGGGGGAAAAAAAAGTAATTTATAAGGGCAATTGCCTTGATATATTTTGATGATAAAGTCATCACTAACTTTCATTATTAAATCATCCCTGTGACATAAGATACTGTGACAGCTGGTTTAAGTCATTTTAGAGTATTGTATAATATTTTTCCTAATGATAAATACACTCCTTAGTTACTAGCTCAAAAAAGATAGGTTTTACATGAATCACTTGTAAGGATATTTTCTTGCTTCCATATTCTGTATGAGTTTTACAAATATAAAAATCACCCTCAGTGGACTTCCAGTGGAATAGGCAGACAAGCTACACAGAACCTCTTCAACAAAGAAAAGAGAAACCAATTGACAGAGATACAGAATATAATCCTGGAGCCCTGAGCTTTGAGAGTAAGTATAGCAGAAGTGAATAAGGCACCAAGTAGTGGAAAAACCTGAATGAAAGCAGTGAGTATGGAGATGGAGGGAGATGCGGATTGTTAGCTACTCTGACAGCACCAACAGCCTGAATATTTCCATGTGGTGCTGAGACCTGAGAATTGACCTAAAGATCAGCTGGTCACCAAGGGCTGCAGGGACAACTGCACTGGAAGCCAATGACTAGGAAGGGAAACAGCAAGGAGGGAGACAACTTGAGCTGTGCACTTCTGGCTGTCTGGAGGGTGCAGCCATTTTTATTGTTTACAAGCCATGCCCATTTGGGATATTTAAAGTGACTGAAGGTGCAGCCATTTTGAATATTTACAAGTGGCAGCCAATTTGGGTATTTAAAGTGACAGCATTCTCATTCCAATTCCAGGGACCTAAGAATAGGCTCTGTTTGCCAAGGACAGCAGGGACATACGGGAGGCTGACAACAGGAAAGGAGACAGGGGTGAGTGGATAAGTGTTGCCAACCAGTGACTACAGGAGCACAGTACCCTGCTTACTTAGATAACATCCACATAAAACAAAATGAAAATCTTGGGCAAGTCACTCTAACATACAATCACCAATTAGATATAAACACAAACATGTCACAATGTCTTGGAGACAACAGACCATCACAGTTCACACAAAGAAGGAAGATAAAGCAGGAGAAACAAGGGACCAGACTACAGACCCAGAACACATGCCCAAGGAACAAGCAGCAATGGAACTCCCTGATAAGGACTTCAAAAGAATTATATTTCAATGGATTGAGAGACAGATCAAGGATAACACTGACGAAATTGAGGAACACACAGAGTAAAACCTAGAACAATTTTGAAAGACAATATAAGAACAAAATGACAAAATAAAAGAAAAATTATAAATGATACAAAATCTACCAATAGAAATCAATTTTGAAAGACAATATAAGAACAAAATGACAAAATAAAAGAAAAATTATAAATGATACAAAATCTACCAATAGAAATCCAGAAGATAAATACTAAATTTTCAGAAATAGGTAACACATTGAAGGGGAAAGGAGTAGAATTGAATCACTGAAAGACACAATTAGTGAGAGTGACAACAAATACCTAAATACTTCTTTGGAAAGGGGTAAATCAGAAAAAAGATCAAAACAAAAAGAAGAAGAAGTTCCAGCAAGATGGTGGACTAGGCAGAAAGACTGCACAGAC
>NW_006921622.1:1768019-1798615 GCF_000298275.1 Orycteropus afer afer
TAGGGAAGTATCCAAAGTAAATAAGCCTACAAGATTGTAAACAGGGAACCAGAGACATCAACTGACAAAGGAGGACAATTACAAACCAAAAAGAAGGAAAAATTGTGTAGTTTCAGAACTTCTAAATGGTAGGGAAGTCAAGACAACTGCAAGATAGAACAGACTGTTGTAAACTTGGGAAGAAAATTATAAGTCACAGGGTTACCTCAAGGAAAAATGGTAAAACTTCACATCAAAATAAAAAAGAGAATCAGCACAAATGTTTAGCAAATACTAAAATAATAACAACAAAGGACGTGATAACACGAGTCATAAACAAAATGAGCTCATCACAGAAAATTGTATGAAACAAAGAAATCAGGAACACCATGAAAAAGCACATAACAAAATAACAGCAAAAAATACATACTTGTTGATAATTACACTGAATGCCAATGGATCAAATATACCACTCAGGAGATGGAAATTTGCAGGCTGGATGAGAGAGGATAACCCATCAATATGCTGTCTACAAGAGACACACCTTAAAGACCAAGAGAAAAATAGACTAAAAATCAAAGGTTGGAAATAGATATATCAAGCAAATGGCAACCATGGAAGAGCAGGAGTGGAATTATTAAGTTTGGATAAAATTGACTTTAAAACAAAAACCACCTAAGAGACATGGAAGGACATTATATAATGATTAAAAGATAACTTGAACAAGAGGACATAACAATAATAAATATCTATGCACCCAATGAAAGAGGCCAAAATACAGAAAACAGACTAACAGAACTGAAATGATGAATAGATGACTCCACAGTCATAGTTGGAGATTTTAATACATCACTTTCAATCAAAGATAGAACAAATGGAAAGAAACTCAACAAAGACACAGAACAAATAAACAATATAATCCACCAACTTGACCTTATAGATATATACAGAGCACTTCACCCAACAACAGCACAATATACAGTCTTCTCCAGTGCACATGGAACATTCTCCAGGATAGACCATATGTTAGGCCACAAAGCAAGCCTCAACAAATTTAAAAACATTGAAATACTGCAAAGCATCTTAGATCACAATGCTATAAAATTGGAAGTCAACAATAGGAAGATGAATGGAAAAAGAGAAAACACATAGAATATGAATAACACCCTCCTTGAAAATTATTGGGTAATAGAAGAAATAAAAAGGAAATTTAAAAAATTCCTTGAATCAAACAAGAATGAAAACACAATATATCAAAATCTTTGGGACACAGCAAAAGCAGTGATCAGAGGCCAGTTTATACCAATGAATGCACACATCCAAGAAGAAGAAATAGCCAAAATCAACACCTTAACCCAGTATCTCCAACAATTAGAAAAAGAACAGGAAGAACAGCCTACAGTCACCAGAAGAAAAGAAATAATAAAGATTCAAGCAGAAATCAATGAAACAGAAAATCAGAAGACAATAGAAAAAATCAACAAGACTAGAAGTTGGTTCTTTGAAAAAATTAATAAAATTGACAAACTACTAGCAAACTTAACAAAGTAAAAGAGGGAGAGAATACAAATAACATAAATAAGAAATGAATTGGGTGACACCACAGCAGCACCAACAGAAATGAAAAGGATATCAGGATACTATGAAGAACTATATTCCAACAAATTCAAAAATCTAGAAGAAATGGACAGATTCTAGAAATATACTACTTATCTAAACTAACAGAGGCTGAGGTGGTATGAAGAAATTGAACAGGTCATAAAAAAATTACCAACAACAAAACACCCTGGCCCAGACAGTTTCACTGATAAATTCTACCGAACGTTGAGAGAACTGACACCAATCCTACTCAAACTATTCCAGAACACAGAAAAGGATGGAATCCTCCCCAATTCATTTTATGAAGCAAGCATAACCTTGATACCGAACCAAGCAAACACATCACTAAAAAGGAAAACTATACATCAATACGCCTCATGAATATTGATGCAAAAATCTTCAACAAAATCCTAGCCAATAGACTCCAATAACATATCACAAAAATAATACATTATGACCAAGTAGGGTTCATACCAGGTATGCAAGGATGATTCAACATTAGAAAAACAATTAACATCATACACCACATAAATAAAACAAAGGAAAAGAACCATGTGATCATATCAATCGATGCAGAAAAGGCATTGGAGAAAATCCAACACCCATTTCTGATAAAAACTCTCAGCAAAATTGGAATAGAAGAGACATTCCTCACCATAATAAAGGGTATGTATGCAAAACCATCAGCCAACATTATTCTCAATGGAGACAGACTGAAACCATTCCCCTTGTGAACAGGAACCAGAAAAAGGATGCCCTCTATTACTACTTCTATTCAAAATCATACTAGAAGTCCTAGCCAGGGCAATAAGGCAAGAAATATAAATTAAAGGGATCCAAATTGATAAGGAAGAAGTCAAAATACCTCTATTTGCTGATGATATGATCCTATGCCTAGAAAACCCAAGAGACTCAGCAAAAAAAACTTATGGAACTAATTGAGCTATTTGGCATAGTGGTGGAATACAAAATCAACATACAAAAATCAGTTGGATTCCTCTATACCAGCAAAAAGATTACTGTAAAGGAAATAAGGAAATCAATACCATTTACAATAGTTATGGAAAAAATTAAATACTTGGGAATAAATCTCACTAGGGACACAAAAGACGTGTACAAAGAAAACTACAAATCACTAGTCTAAGAAATCATAAGAGATCTACATAAATGGAAGAACATACCATGCTCATAGATGGGAAGACTGAATGTTGTGAAAATGTCAATACTACCCAAAAAAAATCTACAATGCAATCCCAATCCAGATCCCATCAGCATTCTTTACGGATATGGAAAAACCAATCACTAATTTTATATGGAAACAAAAGAGACCTCGAATAAGCAAAGCATTATTGAAGTAGAACAAAATAGGAGTTCTCATACTCCCAGATCTCAAAACCTACTACACAGCCACAGTAGTCAAAACAGCCTGGTATTGGTACAATGACAGACACATAGACCAATGGAATAGAATTGAAAACCCAGAAATAGATCCATTGACCTATGGTCAGCTGATCTTTGACAAAGGGTCAAAATCCATTAAATGGGCAAGAGGTGGTCGGTCTCTTTAACAAATGGTGCTGGCAAAATCGGATATCCATGTGCAGAAAAATGAAACAAGATTTGTACCTCATACTACACAAAAAAACTAACTCCAGATGGATCAAAGACTTAAATGTGAAACCTAAAACTATACAGTTCCTCAAGGAAAAAGTAGGGGCAAATTTAGGCCCTCATTTATGGCATAAATAGACTGTCAAACATAACCCAAAATGCACAAACAGCTGAAGATAAACTAGATAAATGGGACCTCCTAAAAATTAAATTTTTATGTGCTTCAAAAGACTTCTCCAAAAGAGTCAAAAGAGAAGCTACCACTTGAGAAAAAAATATTTATCAACGATATATCTGAGGAAGCACTCATCTCTAAAGTTTACAGAAAACTCCAACACCTCAACAATAAAAATGTTAACAATCCAATTAAAAAACGGGCAGAAGACAAAATAGACACTTCACCAAAGAGGATATTCAGGCTGCCAGCAAATACATGAAGAAATGCTCATGATCATTAGCCATCAGAGAGCTGCAAATCCAAACAACTATGAGATACCATCTCACCCCAGCACCAATGGCAAAGTTTAAGACAGAAAATAACAAATGCTGGCGAGGATGTGGAGAGATTGGTACTCTCATATACTGCTGGTGGGACTGTCAAATGGTACAACCACTGTGGAAAGTAGTATGGTGATTCCTTAAAAAGTTGGAATTAGAAATACCATTTGACCCAGTCATTTCATTACTAGGTATATATCCTAAAAAAGTGAAAGCCAGGACAAGAACATATATACACATACCCATGTTCACTGCAGCACTATTTACCATAGCAAAAAGATGGAAACAACCTAGGTGCCCATCAAAAGTAAAATGGATAACCAAACTTGGTACATACACACGATGGAATACTGTGCAACACTAAAGAATAATGTAGAATCTGCAAAACACCACATAACATGGAGGACATTATGCTACGTGAAGTAAGTCAATCACAGAAGGACATATAGTATTAGTTCATTATTGTAAAAAGTCAAGGAAAGGTTTATATATGTTGGTTACTGGGCATGGAGGGGAGGAAACACTGCAAAAAAATGGATCAACCCATGTCACTTAACTTTTATATATTTCACTGTACATAAATTATATTTCAATAATAAAAGTCATCCTCAATTTATGTCCTAGGAATTTAAAAATAAAAAAAGGAGCTGTAAGTATTTTGTTTCACATGATGATTTGATATATCCCATGACACAGATGAACTCTTGGCAGTTCTACACCCAGGTTAATGGACAGTCTCAGCTGGAATTATCTGGGTGTTCATAGAAGTGAATGAGTATTTACCCAGTATTTCTGAGCAAGTCAATTAGCTAATTAATACTTAGTGTGTAGAATAGTAACATTATATCAGGCACCCACAAAGATAAGGAAAAACTCTGTATCCAAATTTTGTACTATATATGTATTTATGCAAATGTATATATATATATACTTTTGTTAAGTGAAGAGAAAAACAGAGTTTTTTCAGTCTATGTAATTACGCTTTGTGTTCAACATAATAAGACATACTCTATGGTTCATAATTCTTTAAGAATTATTACTGAATAAAACCAAAAAAGCCAAACCCATTGGTGCTGAGTTGATTCCAATTCATTAGTGACCCTACAAGAAAAAGTAGAACTGCCCTATAGGGTTTCCAAGACTGTAAATCTTTATGGAAGCAGAATACTACATCTTTTTCCTGTGGAGCAGCTGATGGGTTTGAACCGCCAACCTTTCAGTTAACAGATGAGTGCCACTAGTGCTCTCTTACTAAATAGAGATTGGGAAATTGTATTATATTTGATTTAGTCCTGTTTTTGATGCTAATAACCACTGGTGTCAAATCACACAAATCCCATTTGTTAAAAATAGATATTTTTTTACCATTTATGACATTGAGTTTGAGACTAGGCAAACAAATACTCATCTATGAGAGACACTATACTTTTCTGTGGGAGGAAAATGGATAACATAAATCTTAAGCAGACATCCTCACTGTCTCCTGGAGGATGTATATAGGGTCACCAGGGACAATATCTGTGCATATAATCTGCTCAGCTGATGGGAAAGTGGCTGACAGGCAACATTTTTCAGGCTTACAGCATTTAGCATTGTCCTTTGTTCCCAGATTTCTTAAGCAGTATATACTGGTGAGAGATGAAGGAATAACTTTTTCTGAGAAATGACAGCTAAAATACAGTAACTCTGGGTAAGAGAAAAACTAAATGGAAGTAACCTACTTGGGTGTTACTTCAATACTAAATTGGTTTTCAAATTGCAGCTGTATGCGTTTTCCAGGAGGAGCAGACAGGATCCAAATGCAATCAGCGTGCTGAGGGTAATTGCCAGGGTAGTTGGGAGTGGTCACATACCCAGTAGAATCAGCATCATGGATGTAAATATTGCCCCCACAAGCTGCGAGGAAGCACAGATAAATCAATCTACAATCTGAGGAAGGAAGACACAGTCAACTGACATTATCATTTCTTTAAAGTCAATTTAGCTACATTTTTAATCTCAATTTCCTTTCATCTTGAATTGTTCTTATTTCCTTCTTAAGCAAGTAAGTTCTGAATTTGCTGTTGAAGGAGCCACCAGGTGTTGTTGTTGTTGTTGTTATGTGCCGTCAAGTCAAGTCGGCCCGACTCATAGCGACCCCTCCTTGGGTTTCCAAGGCAGTATCACTACAGAAGTAGGATTTCCCAACCTTCCTTCTGAGGAGTGGCTGGTGGGTTTGAACTGCCAGCCTTCTGGTTAGCACTCAAGTGCTTTAGGCACTATGCTATCACTCTTTAATTTGCCAAATAATATCTCATTGGATATTTCATCTTTCTTAAAGCAATCTACTTCCGTAGTGATACTGCCTCAGAAACCCAAGGAGGGGTCGCTATGACTTGGGTCCGACTTGATGGCACATAACAACAACAACAACAAAGCCAACGAATTAATTATAGTACATAGTACACGCAGAACATCTTTGAAGCATTAACACTTGCTTATACAAACATGCAAGTATCCTAGCAATTATAAATTCTCACTGATTGTTCAGTTCAATAGAATGATGCACAGTCTTGCTCTTTAAATATTTAAAAGACTAAGCAGATTCCTATACTTCCCTAGGCATTTGTTCATTATATTTCTGCAGGATGTAGATGGCATTTGAAGAATAGGAAATGACTGATATGAGAAAATTTACTAGTCATTTTTATGCAAGAAGATATTTCTTTTCTAAAACACTAAAATACTACATAAAAATACTTTCTAACCTGTCCAGTAAGAGCCTCAACAGATACATGATCTGCTAACCTTCGGGACATTTATTTCTGCTCTCATTCAGGCACTTACGGTCACATTCTGAATTTTGTTATTACACAGAATTCCTCCATCTCGGAAACCCTAAATTTCAAATTCCCTTGACTTCCTTCAGGTTCCTTGCCCCTTATTCTTCTTTAGACTTGCCTTGCAAAATCCCAGTACCATGGTGGTTCTCAATTCAACCCATTCATGAAAATTAATGGCACAACAAATATATGTTCTCTACCTTGACAGTGACACGTATTTCTTCCTTATTTTAATATAAACTACAACAACCATGTGAAACTCTACCATACTCCCTAAACCCTTTATTCTCCCCATTTCCTTTTGATTCTCTGCATGCTGCTTTGAGTTCTACTTCAGAAAGAAAACAAATTAGATGAGAACTTCCTTAATTTATTACCCTTTTTGGCCTATCCTTAGTAAATTCATCTACATCTCTACTCTCTTTTGTTTTTTCTCTGGACATTGTTTTCCCGTATTTCTAAATCGGATTCCTATTCTGCTGTACCTCCTCAGGGGCCATGTTCTATTTCCCTTTCTCCTCTTCCTATGTTTTTAATCTCCCCCCCCCTTTCTCTCCTTATCTTTCCCTTTTACATTCCACATGGCCATGTAATTTATACTCATTTTCTCTATTCCTCACCCCCTTTTATTCCTTCCCCTAACCCTTCATCCCTATCAAAGCACCCTTGCCTTGGTCCTCAATCACCAACTGTGATTATAAATCACAGTTTATAATCCAAAGATATTTCTAATCCTTATTTTATATCCACAGAACTTAACAGGGTTGACCACATCTTCCATCTTTATGGTTTCTTTTCTTAGCTTCCTAGACACCAAGCTCTCCTTGTTTTCCTTTTACCTCTCTCATTATTCCCCTTCTAGTCCTCGGGAGCCTCTTTCCAGGGCTTTCCTAACATTTCTGGAGACTTTCAGGAATCTATCTATGGCCTTTCATCTTTTTACCATAAATAATTTTCGATTAATGCCATCCATCTTCATGACTTAAGCAACAACAGTCTGCCAATTATTCCCATATTTATAGAGTTAGCCCAAATTCCTCTTCTGACATCCAGACTCATTTTTCCAATGATGTAATTCAGATATTTCAAATTGAACACACTCAAAACTAATCTTATCATCTGCTCACCATATAGAATTCCATATATGAATTAATGATGGCATCATCTCCCCTGATATTAACACTCCCTTATCCATCTTCCCTACTTTTGTTTTTATATTAGTGTATTTTAGTATATTATTTAGTATATTTTATATTAGTATATTTTACCATATGCCATATCATATTTTACTAACTTACTATTTTAGTTTTGATAATAAAATCAAGTTCCCTGAGAACATAGATTTTCTTTGTTTAATGCTATATCCCTGGCACCTAGTACAGTGCCTGTCACATGGCAGGTTCTCAAAATGTTTACAGAATGAATGGACCCACCTGGTCAGAAATGTGGGGCTCAGCCATGGTTCCTTCTCTCCTCTCCCACATCTAACTGACCTGCAAATTTACTCAATTCCACATTAATAACATCTCTCAATATGTTGTCTCCTTTTCATTCTAACTGCCACTGCCTCATTTCAGAACCTAATTATTATTTCCTGAATTACTCTTTTATCTGCCTCCCTACCTTAATTTTGAACCCCCCAATATTTTCAGTGTTGTAGCCAGATTAATGTTTCTAATGATCATATCACTCCTGTTTTTGATTACAACATTTAAGTGGATCCCCATGTCCTTCAGGTTAATATTCTAACTCCTTGTTATGGAATTACCACTCTCAGTATTGCCACTTCTGCCTGCTTCACTACCATTAAATCATTGACCTTATCTCATACCATTTAGACTTTATATGTTGTCACATCTTTTTGTCACTTATTGATAAATATCTATTCATCTCCTCTGGCAGATTTCTCTGATCCTTTGGGCTGTTGTTGTTGTTATGTGCAGTCAAGTCAGACCTGACTCACAGCAACCCCTCCTTGGGTTTCCAAGGCAGTATCACTATGGAAGTAGATTGCCCAACCTTCCTTCCGAGGAGTGGCTGGTGAGTTTGAACTGCTAGCCTTTTGGTTAGCAGTCAAGTGCCTTAGGCACTATGCTACCAGAGATTCTTTGGGCTAGGCTAGGTATTTCTCTTGATAAGCTCCTCTATTTAACACTTTTTCTACCATGATCTAATAGTTTCTTTGGTTGTCTATTTCCTCCACTGCATTGTGATCTCCTTGATAGAACTTGGCAGTATGCAAAGGATTGCGCTTTGTAAAGGATTGACAATTGATAAGTCAATCAATCAGGGTGAGAATGAAAAGAATCTCATATAGGGACAAAGAAATGTCAGGCAACCATACTAAAGAAAGTGTCTCTGGAGAAAGTTGGTATGAAAAAATAGGTGAGGTGAATGTCAAAAGTTATTCACAAAAAAATAGACACTAAAGGCTGAAAAATGGGAGAGGCACAAATGAAGTTATGATGGAAAGGTAGATGGGGAAGCAGAAGCCTGGCTGTAGTTAAGGAAAACGATTGAATTAGAAAGGTGTTGCTGTTCATTGCCATTGAGCTGGCTCTGACTTATGGCTGCCCAATGTACAACAGAACAAAACATAATCATATTGTTTGATGTGGTCCAATAACAGATTTTGAAATCAAAAGACCTTTGTTTAAGTTTATTATTAAGGGTAGTGAGAAGCTTTAAGAGAGATGGGGAGAAGGGAGTTATCATAACCAAAGTTGCAAGAACACTGGGTCCACAGAGAAACAGAAGAGGCATAGTGTTTGCAAACAGATCCTTAAAGTATCTGGATAACCAGTAAATGCTGACATTAAAAATATAAACTAAGATTGAGTCTATCATGAATAAAGATTAAAACAAATGGAGTTCTATGGGATGGGCCAAAGTCTACTCACTGGACACAAGATTCTGTTACTCTGATCACACTTCAGTAATTGGTGAATTTTTTCTTATTAATGACTCAGCAGCAAAGTTCAGGGTGGAGCTGAGGAGGGATGAGAAACTTATTTACAATAAATAATGGTGCTGGTATTCACAGGGCTGTATTTTTGAAAGCTCTTTCCAAATGCAAGAGTAGTGTGTCCTGGGAAGTGACAGAAGTGTATATTCCCTACAGTCATCGAGCCTTTTCAAGTTATTAGACAATTTTCTGTGTCAGATGGTTGAGACTTTTTTCCTCCTTTTCCAAAATGAAGAAATTATGCTGACATTTTAAATTCTCATATCTTACATAGTTTCATAGTGAAATATATGGTTTCATTTAAGTTAAAATGTACTTTTAACTTAAACAAAAAATATCCCCTGAAATCTTAAGACCAAGCAAAAGTTCAGCTAACTACTAAAAAAAAGTCTAGCTTGTGCATTACGTGATTTTAAGAACCATCTATATGGGATCAAATTAACAAGAGTAACTGAAAAAATCAGATAGGAACCTTAGAGGGCAGTGGATTAATGGAGTAGGAACAACTCAGGAAAGGAGGGTGAGAATGGCCACACAACTTGAAGAATGTAATCAGTGCAACTGAATTGTACATGTAGAGCTGGTTGAACTGGTATATGCTTTGCTGTGTATATTCTCAAAAATAACAAAACAAATTTTTAAAAATGTCCTCTGAGACATCTTCAGGAATCTGGCATTAAGAGCACAGAATCATCCTAAAATCAATATTAATTAGTTATTTTGCAGACAAGCAAAGATTTATTTTTCATACTGCTCTCTACTGATTTGACTCCTTTTTCTTAAAGTTATACTTATTTACTTATTTAACATTATACAAAAATAAATGTCATGAGAATTAAATCATTACAGTATAATTAAATATAATTACAATCAAATGTAATTAAGTAAAGAACATTGCAATAATATATAATTAAATGGGTAATAATAAAATCAGAGGATTATGTGTTCTTAAAAGGAAGCAAACAAATGATTACAAAACAAGGCAATTACCATTCTTACAATGTTTCTGTAATTGAATGTAGCTTACAATCATACATTTTATAATGGAAAGTCCTAAGGAATTTCAGGGATCATTAAGAACTGTTCAGTTCATAATTGTGGAGAATTTAATTTTGATCACTCACTACACATGTGGCCTTGGAAAAGTCTAAGCCTCATTCTTTTTATCTATAAAATGGGACTAACAATATCTTCCTTAAAAAGCAATCATGATGAGCTACTGAAGTATCAAGAATATAGTAGGTGCTTGGTGATAGGTAGCTATTATTCTTACAACATCCTTACTCTTGCTCAGAAAAGAAAACTTGACATACTGTTTGCTCACATCTTTTCAGACAGCCATCCTTTTCTCCGAGTGGCTGTGGGTTCAAATTGCCGACTTTTCATTTAGCAGCTGAACACTTAACCACTGTGCCCTCGGAGCTCCATTTAAATGACAAAAACCAAACAATTGCAGGAAAAGTACAGACTTTAACTCAGTGAAATACTTACCTAACCTCTTTGCTTCATATTTGATCTTAAATCCTTGGCCTCCATTACTATTATCAGTAATAAACTGAACAAACATTTGATTATCTGAGGTGAACATAGTAGATGAAGGACGAGTGCCACAAAAATGACCATTTCCTCCATGGGGTCCCAAAGGTGGAGAATAAATATCAGGTCCATTTTTCAGCTGAAAGACAAATTACTATTGCATAAATTACTTTATATTGTGAGAGATGGAAGGCAGAAGTCCTACCAATTTTTGTCCCAGGAATGAAAAAGATTATCGTTTTATTTTCTGAATGAAGTCTGCAGAGAAAGTAATTAGAAAGGGTAGCAATGAGACCTACCAGCAAATAATCCCCCTGGTTGCAAGAAAAATCTCCATTTGGAATCTGGAATGGCTGTTCAAAATGGGTAGCGATGGTCAGACCACTCTGAACCAGGACATGCCAAGAGCAATTGAGGTTGGGAGGGTAGGTTTCAGGATACATGGGGGATGTAATAACCCCTCTGTCTGCATGCAAATAGCCACCACAACCTTCAGAAGAAGAAACAAGGAGAGGTCATTTTAGTGACATATACACTAGAAATGCATGCTTAATTGTTTTTCTTGAGAATTTTCCAAGCATAGGCAATATAAATGTGGTTTGAAACTAACTAGGACATAGCATAGGAGATTGTTAGTACATCAAGCTTCTATTCACCCCCCTCATTGGATGCCTTAATCTTCTGTTAATCTTCTGTTAAGATCAGAGAGTAAGCAATAGAAACAAATTACTTACTCATGAAGCTTACTTTATAGATGGGGAAGCATGCATTAAACAAATATCTGTGAGATGGTGATAAGTTTTTTGAAGAAAACTCAATGCTTGTGCATGGGGAATAGGGTACTACATTGTTTGGAGAAGTTAGGGAAGGCCGTGCTAGTGTCAGGCAAATATCTGAGCAAAACCTAAATGAAATGAGGGTTCAAGCCATGTGACTTTGTGGGAGAAGTGTACTTGAGGCCAGAAAGCAGTCAGTGCAAAGGCTTGGAGCATTAGAAATGCATCAAGTAGAGTGGACAGACCTGACTGAGAGCTCGGAAAGGTAACAGGGCTGTTAGAAAAATTTCTTCTGCATAAGAAGGGAAGACACTGGAGTAGAATAACATAACCTGACTTAAATATTAAAGGATCATTCTGTCTGCAATGCTTAGCCCTGAAGGGGAAGAGAATAAACAAACAAACAAACAAACAGAAGCAGGATGTCCAATAAGGGAGGGATTGCCTAAATAAAAGGAGAGATGACAGATATCTGGACTAGCATGGTAGCAGGAGAAGTGTTGATGGTTAGGATAGTTGGTGTGAGAAAAAGAGAAAAATCAAGGATTACACCAAGTTTTTTTTTTTTTTTTGCTTAAGTAATTAGAAGAATATACTTTACAGTATGATTGTGAAAAGTATGGAATGAACAGCTTTGTGAGGGAAGGTAGAAAAGAGTAGAATTAAGAGATGTGTTTTTCATATAGTTATGTCTTATGTTTTAGATGTGGAGCTGTCAAATATATATATATATATATATATATATACACACACACACACACACACACACACACATATATATGTATATGTATATATATAGGAGCTCTGGTAGCACAGTGCCTAAGGCACTTGACTGCTCACCAGAAGGCTGGCGGTTCAAACCCACCAGCCACTCCTCGGAGGGAAGGTTGGGCAATCCTACTTCTATAGTGATGATACTGCCTTGGAAACCCAAGGAGGGGTCGCTATGAGATGGGGCTGACTCGACGGCAAACAACAACAACATGTATGTGTGTGTGTATATATGTATAGATATATATCTATACATACATACACACACACATACACACACACACTCATATACACTCATAGAATTATATATATAACAGAGTTCAATGGGTGATGTAAACGGTTAACACATTCAGCTGCTAACCAAGAGATTAGAGGTTTGAGTATATCCAGAGGTGCCTTGGAAGAAAGGCCCGGCAGTCTGCTTCCAAAATATCAGCCACTGGCACATGGGGTCTCCATTAGCCAAGTCAACTTGAGTGCAACTGGTGCTAGCGGTGGTTACATATAATGAAATGTCAAGTATGTATATATGTACAAATATACATAATGAGAAACATTGAGAAATTGGGAACTGAAGGAAGGAAGTAGATGGAGAAAGTACTAATTTGCCAGTTGTCAGGGACTCAACTAGTTAAACCACAGAGGAAAAATGTTTTTAAGTCTGTTAAATTTAAAGCCCATTCTTTTAAACTTCAATGCAGTCTTCCTTCCTGTAAGAGGAGAACAATTTATCAACTGCCCTCTACTTTACAAGAGAAATGTATGATAGTGGAGGAAATATTAGATTAGTTTTTAATGTCTAGATTGAGAACTTACTTTAAAATTTTTCAGTTAAACCCCTGAGCATTTTTAGATATTTCATGGGCTACTTCTTTAATGTTCATCAATTTGGAATGCAAAGTTATTATTGGACTTCACATTTGGTTTTGAAAATCCTGATCATATTCAATATTCTATTTCATATACTGAGCAGATTCTCTGACTCATAAGTTCATATTTCAAAAGCAACAAATCCTTCCTGTCAACACTCAAATGGATGGTTTTAACCAATGGATTTATGAAGATTTCTTCTAAATTATTTTGACTGATTGTTCCTTAGAAAGAAGATAACTCTAGCTTCAGTTCCTTTGATGTGTGATGGATCTGTGCTATCTTCTAGTTTCAGCCTTCAGAGAGGTGGAAACTTTATTTTTTTAATAGCTTTTACTCCTGTGCCTACCCAAAACACACCATCTTAGGAGAGAAGATGTTCCCCACCACCCCAAGACCCTTTTGCACAACTTGGCCAGAATTTTTTGGATCTGGATTCAGGACTCAGCACCTGACATAGCATAGTAATCCAGAGACTTGTCTGTCCTCTGACTGATGACTTGTGTTCTGCAATGGAAAGATGACCAGAGTACATGAGCGACCAAGAAAGAGAAAAAAAAAACTTTGAAAATATTACCCTTGTGGAAGGATGCGTTGAAGCCTGCCCCAGTTACACTGAAGTCCGAGGTGAATCGGATCAGCATGTACTCGCCAGTGGACCGGATGGGCCCAGGGATTTCTCTTCCACACAGAACTGCTAGTTCCTGGGCCAGGTTACTGTCTCCTATGACCAAAGGAAAAAAAAAACATCAGCACAAAAGTACAATGTCTTTTGTGTGATCTACTCCATACCATCATTTACAGCCCAGCCAACTGGCTTACATATTTTCACAGAGCACCATAATTCCTAGGAGACAATGAGATTCTCAGAAAGATGGAACCCCCAGGGGTTCCATCATTCTGTCTCCAGCTTGTAATGGTGCCGCTTGCTTCTTTCTTTACTCTTTTTAATAAAGACTTCTTTGACAGTTCCCACTATTTTTCTAAAAACTGGCTGCCAATTCTTCCTGGTACTAAAACTCAAAATCAGAGTACATGGGATTAGGAAGTGATCAAGGACCAGTGTTTTTGTGAGTGTTGAGGAGAGCCTTTGCCTTAAAGTACTCTGATTGCTGAAGGTCAAGTATCTAAAATAGAAAAACAAGTTGCTTCTTCAACCACAGGTCCTTCATTAACATTATGAGTCATTCACTACGAGGTGTGAAACTCTTATATGACCCTATCTTCAGCTCCAGGGTTTTTTGTTTTGTTTTTTGGTATTTTATTTTGCTTGTTTTGTTGTTAAAAGAGCATGCCCATTTCCACATGTTGATGCGCCCACATATGTAGAGAATGAGAAAAACCACTGGAGACCAGCTCAGCAGGTGTGCCTCCCTTGGAGGGAAGCAAAGGACTGCTGGGTCACTGCATGCCTCCCTTTCCTTTGGCTTATTTTGGATTAAATTTACATCAAGCCAACTGTTCCAGCCCAAACCAGAATGGAGCAAAGGGAATTAAAGCAGACTTGGATTCTTTGGCTGGGAAAGTGCAGGGGAGGTTTTTTTTTCCCTCTAAGGCAGAGAATTAATAAATATTAAATCTACAAAAAATAAAAATTGAAGGTGAGGAAATTTGACCTTTTACAAAAGGAGTAAAATGAATCCTTTTAAACATAGACCACTATTTATAACTCACCAATTATTAACTACTTTAGAAAACAAATTATTTTCTATTTCTGTGAGTATAAATGTAATGGCATAGACAAGATGCTTAAAATAACCTCTAGAAACTTTTGTATTTTTTTACAATCAAGTTTATCTAACTGGCAATTTTTTTGTGATATATATAAAATTTATTATTATAGATTGAACTGTTTCCCTAAAAAATATATGCTGTAAAATATAGCTTCTATGCCTGTGATTACAATCCCATTTGGGAATGAGTTGTCTTTACTATATTAATAGGGGATTTTTGTTTGCTTTGTTGTTAAAAGTCGAGTCCATCTCTTTTGAGATATAAAAGAGATTAAACAAGAAAGAAAATGAGCCGGTAGAAGTGGGAGAAGAGAGCTGCTAAACCACATGAAGATTGCCCTGGAGTAGAAGTTCAGAATAGATAAGGACCTTCCCTAAGAGGGAACAAAGGGAAAAACCTTCCCTTAGAACTCCAAAACCAAAAAACAAAACTCACTGCCATCGAGTCAATTTGACTCATAGCGACCCCTCCTTGAGTTTCTGAGGTGGTATCTCCGTGGAAGTAGATTGCCCAGTCTTCCTTCCAGGGAGTGGCTGGTGGGTTTGAACTGCCAACTTTCTGGTTAGCAGTCAAATGCCTTAGAGACTATACCACCAGAGCTCTTCCCTTAGAACTAGCACCCTAAATTTGGACTTCTAGCCTCCTAAACTGTGAGAAAATAAATTTCTGTTTGTTAAAGCCACCCACTTGTGGTATTTCTGTTGTAGTAGCACTAGAGAACCAAGACATTTATCTAACTCCTTTTGTAATTATTATTTATACTACATTGTTTTGTTACATATTTCACTCCATATTGTTTTTATCAATTTACTTTCTAAGTATTTAACTTATTTCCTAATTCTCTAATTTTAAAGTTTATTATATTTTGTGGGAGCTCTGGTGGCATAGTGCCTAAGGCATTTGACTGCTAACCAGAAGGCTGGTGGTTCAAACCCACCAGCCACTCCTTGGAATGAAAAACTGGGCAATCTACTTCTGTAGAGATATGGCATCAGAAACCCAAGGAGGGGTTGCTATGAGTCACATTCGCTCGATGGCAGTGAGTTTGGTTTTTGGTGTTTTTTATTTTATGTTGTAAAGTTATTTATTCTATAAGTGAGTATTTTATCTCAGTGAAACTGGATAGGGCTTATTGATTTTGATTTATCTTCTAAACTTCACCCCAGACTATCTGACTAAACAATAATAACCATATCTCAGAATAATTATTTACTTATTGATTAACTAACTGATTAATTAGTAGATTACCCAGTAACCCCAAGATGGTTGGCTCTCCCTATCTCTACATTAAACACAAGGGTACTTCTACAAGCTTCTAGAATTTCAAATATAGATTGAAGTAGATATGAATTTGATCTTGAAATTGAAGAGCAAGTCAAACTGTAAAGGGCTAAGATTAGAAGGTAACTTATTGATTATCTCTCTAATCAAAGTTTATCTCTGAGATGTGGTAACTGAGGCCCCAAAATTATTAGTAGCTAATAGTTATCGAGCATATATTGTGTGTCAGATACTACTCTGAACTCTGGAAGATTAACTCCAGATACTCCCAAATGCTACTGGTAAATTACTTGTGTTGTTATGTGCCATCAAGTCGGACCTGACTCATAGCGACCCCTCCTTGGGTTTCCGAGGCAGTATCACTACAGAAGTAGATTGCCTTATCTTCTTTCCGAGGAGTGACTGGTGGTTTGAACCGCCAGCCTTCTGGTTAGCAGTCAAGTGGTACATTACTCATCTAAGATCAAAAAAGAGTAAATTTCAGATTCCAAACCAAAAACCAAACTCACTGCCATTGAGTTGATTCTGACTCATAGGGCCCCCCTTTGGGTTTCCAGGGTGATAAATCTTTACAGAAGTAGATTGCCCAGTCTTCCTTCTGTGGAGTTGCTGGTAGGTCTGAACCACTGACCTTCTGGTTAGCAGTCAAATGCCTTAGGCACTATATCACTAGAGCTCCAATCCAGTGTCATCTAGTCGATTCCAACTTACAGCAACCCTATAGGATAGTTTAGGGCTAGATAAAAGGATTATTGATTTTCAAACCACTTTTTTCCTTTCTTTCTTTTTAAAACTTTTTTTGGCTCAATATAGTTACATGAAATTTCAGTTTGGTATGATCTGTGATAAGACAAAATTATTGGTGCCTGGCCAGGAACAAACTGATTCAAGTTTGAATCATGACAACTCTGCAAAATGAATAAGCAGATGAGAGAATGACTCAACTCTCCCAGGAAAAACCCAGGGTCCTCCCTGTCTGAGGTGATCCAGAAATGTTCACAGCCATCTGAGCACCAAGGGCCACAGGTCTGTGATGATTGGACAATTGTACAAGTGGCCTATAAGTATCATTGCTTATGGCCAATTGCTTTAGATATTGGCTTCCGAATGTCACATACCCCTGCTACCCAGAAGCAAAAATCTATTTGGACAGAAAATAATTTAAGCGGGACTTAAAATTTAATTCTAAGAGTATATTAATGCTGTGAAAATGAACAAAATACTCAGCAACTGGCAAATGTAGGCACTATTTGTTAAGTAAATAAACAAGGAAGAAATTAATCCATTGGGGGTTTATGTACATTGTTAGTGAATAAATAGGAATGTATATGAATAGGAAGGAGCTCTGGTAGCATAGTGCCTAAGGCACTTGACTGCTAACCAGAAGGCTGGAGGTTCAAACCCACCAGCCACTCCTCGGAAGGAAGGTTGGGCAATCCTACTTCTGTAGTGATACTGCCTCGGAAACCCAAGGAGGGGTTGCTATGAGTCGGGGCTGACTCCACGGCAAGTAACAACAACAACACTGAATAGGACACACAACCAATTTTAAATAATTTCATTATTTCAAATAATTGACATATACCTCAATTTGCTGAGTCCTTATTCATATTTATGTCTGAGCAAGGACATTTTTATTAAAAAAATAAACCAAAAGCAAACTCACTGCCATCTAGTTGATTTCGACTCATAGCGATCCCTCCTTGGATTTCTGAGGCAATATCTCTATGGAAGTAGATTGCCCAATCTTCCTTCCAAGGAGTGGCTGATGGGTTTGAACTGCTAGCCTTCTGGTTAGCAGTCAAATGCCTTAGGCACTTCACCACCAGAGCTCCCATTAAAAAAATAGGATATAATAAACCTTTCCTTGGAAATGTTTCTAAGTAAACTGAAATCTAACTACACCCATTCCTTACTTATTGACATGAATAGGTTCCAAAGATGAGGTCATTATGGGAAAACTGGGATTATGCAAAGATGGAAGGTGACCACATCAAATTGCAAAATAAAGGATGGCTAAATTATTATATAACTGCCAAATTACATCATTACATAACTGCCAAATTACATCATTACATAACTGCCAAATTACATCATTACATAACTGCCAAACCACTGAGAATCATGGTCCCGTCAAGTTGGCAAATAACTTTAACCATCGTCACAATGTTACTCTTGTCTTGTACCTGGTTGTTTTTTATTGCCAGGCATACATCAATAATCCATAAAATAGTCAGACAGTAGATTTTTGTACTGATTACTTTTCTTGATCTTCACAACAACCCTATGAGGTAGCACTTGCTTTCTTTTACAGACAAAACAAGCTTGGAGCCTTTTAGTGACTCGTGTAAGGTCACACAGAAAAAGAAAAGGCCTGCTCCCTGGATTATAGATTTCCCAAAAAAGTTATTGATGGAACAGAAAGTAACTTATAGAATTTACTTTTAAAAAGCTATTACTGAGTTCTCAACATTCAGAATAAGTATACAAGAACCCACATTTTATTACATGAAAAATTTTATTTTTTTTTTATCTATGAGAATGCCTTGATCTGAGGAAAGACAATAGTTCCTCTGGGCAATGTGTTGAGAATTAATCATTGTAGGAAAACTGGGAGAAGTTATGATTTATCATCTCATTTTGTTTTCTTTTGTCTTTGTGATTTCAGTCTTAGTGTCCAAACTTTTCAAAAGGGAAATAAAGTGCCACTTGCACTTGATTTTTCTCATTGAATTTAGTGGGGCCCAGGAGATGAGGGACTCAGAGGTCATCTTGTAGACAAGAGGTTGCCAAAAGCAAACATATGTTCTATTTGGCCTACAAATGCCATGAAGCATTTTTAATGAATTTTCAATATTTAATGACTGGGAAATTGATAGAATGCTCTGGATTTCTAGCATCCTTTGGAAAATAGTAAGATACATAACACTGAGCCTGAAATTCTAGCAGCTGCCTTTCTTACTCTATTCTCCAGTTTATCATTTCAATTGTTCTGTTACTGTTGCTTAAGTAGGCATTTGACTTGAACACCTATAAATTGCAATGGTTCTCCAACTTCAGAGAACATCAGAATCATCTAGAGGCTAGAATGAGGGTGAGGGGAGGCGGTGCCAAAAACTTTAAAAATTGTGTTAAGTGATATTTCAATGCAACATTTAAAGTTTTGGGAGTTAATTTAAAATGAAAAGAAAACGAAAATTTTTAAATGAAAACAAGATCTGATCCTGAATTTGTATGACCCTTTCTGCCACACCTTTCCTAATCCTGGCCCTGGTTGGAGGGCTTTTTAAATTGAGAAGAGTTGTTAATACACTCAGAATTTCCAATTTCATAGGTCAGGAGCAAAGCTGAGAATCTGCATTTCTAAAAGGTTCCCAGGTGATAGTGATGTGCTAGGCTAGGGACCACACTTCAGAAAGCATCAATGTGAAACTATGGTCTCCCTACCACCTTCCTTCCTTCCAGTCCATAAATGGTGAAGCATAGCTCCATACATGTTGCCTATTAGCATTATTCATATCCTTTCCACACTGCATACCACCACCTCAAATGTGTGTGGAGAAAAAGAAGCAGAAAAATTACCCTTTAATTTTACCCATTAGTTGTATATTGAATTATGTTCCCCAAAAATATGTGTTGAAATCCTAAATTCTATGCCTTTGTTAATAATCCCATTTGGGAATGAATAGTCTTTTTTATGTTAATGAGGCATGATTAGGGTAGGATATATCTTGAATCAATCTCTTTTGAGATATAAAAGAGATTAAATAAACCAGTGGAGCACAGATATGGGATACAATAGATGCCAAGCCACATGGAAATCTCCCAAGAACTAGGGAGCAGAAGTTAAAGAGACAAGGACCTTCTTCCAGAGCAGACAGAGACCACCTAGAGCCAGCATCCTGAATTTGGACTTCCAGCCTCCAAGACTGTGAGAAAATAAATTTGTTTGTTAAAGCCACCCATCTTCAGTATTTCTGTTATAGCAGCACTAGATAACAAAGACACCATTCTACCCAGAGATTCAGTGAACAAAGAGAGATGAATACATTATAAACATTTGCACACTTAGATCTAAGATACAAGAGTGTTTTAGCCCCACACCTTCTCCACCACCTGGAAACTCAGATTATTATGTCTTAATTGAGGCACAGATAATGTTTCCTCTGAGGAACAGAGTGTTATCGCTGACATACAATGTATATATTTTTGTTACAGGTAATTTAGTTCTTTCCTAACATGTTTCAGAAATTGAAGTTAATTTTGGTATTCAGTGCTTTCCTTGGCCATAATATCTGTGAAATTCCATTACAAATGGATGGAGGCTACAAACCTATACGATTAAGATGGAATACAACTAAATGTGTGTCAGGGTTGAGATGCAGTCCTTTCTTTTTTTGTGTGTTTCTTACCATCTCTTATTACGAGTTTATCATAGTTGCATGTCTGATGAGACTCAATGTCCATAGAAAGGATGTTGAGTTCCACAGTTGAATCAGGAGCCTGGATAAGCCATGAACAGTCTGCCTGATTATTGTAGCTTTCAGGCCAGCCTGGCGAGAAAAGAAAGACTGGCACATCTCCTGTCCTCAGATACCCACCACAAGCACCTGTAGAACGAAAAGCAACACCTCTGAAATACCTCTGTTGAAAAGAAACCACAAGTTCTGTGCTTTAAAGTGTCAGCTCTATTGTGAAATGAAACAACTGTGTGCAAGAGAAACACATTGCACTCTAGCTTTCCACCATGATTTTGCCACATACCTCATTTATCATTAAGTGTCTATTATTTGTTAAGCATAAAGTAAGTTCATGACTCCAACCCACTTATATTAATAGGGAAGAGCTACATTCATAGTTCCCATATAATTTAATCTTTATCTTTTTAGCATAGTTCCTAGCATATGTATCTAGGCAATTTTCAATAAAATTTCAATTTGGTAAACTAAAACATTTTAAAAATGACATGAGCTTTTTATCACTATAATTTTTTTAAAAAAATCAATTATGGTTTTCTTTTGTTTTTACTATCAGTTCTATTGAGATATAATTTATATACTGTAAAATCTACCCTTTTAAAGTGTACAATTCTGCGGCTTTTAGTAATTTCACAATGTTGTTTAACCATCACCACTATCTAATTCTAGAACATTTTCCTCATCCCAAAAAGTAACCCTGTATCCAATAAGCAGTCACTACCCATTCTCCCCTCCACCACCTATCCCCCACCCCCTCACCACAAATCTGTATTCCGTCTGTATGGCTATACCTATACTGGACATCGCACATGAACAGGTTCATACAATATGTGGCCTTTTGTGACTGGCTACTTTCAGTTAACATAACTTTTTCAACATTCATCCATGTTCTAGCATGTATCAGTACTTCGTTATTTTTAAAGCTAAATAATACTCCATTTTATGACATATCAAATTTAGTTTTTCCATTCATCAGTTGGTGAACATTTGGGTTGTTTCTTCTTTTTGGCTATTAAGAATAATGTTTCTATGAATATTCATATTTTTGTGTGGACATATGTTCTATTGAGTATATAATTAGGTAGGGGGAGGATTGCTAAGTCATATGATAATTCTATGTTTAACCTTTTGAGAAATGAACAGACTGTTTTCCAAAGAGAATGGGCACTTTACATTCCTACAAGCAATACATGAGAGCTCAAATTTCTCCACATCCACGCCAACACCTGTTACTGCCATCTTTTCTAATTCACCTATATAGTTGGTAAAGGAGCTCTGGTCAGATAATGAGTAAGGCATTTGGCTGCTAATCAGTAAGTTGGTGGTTCAAACCCACCAACCACTCCATAGGAGGAAGATGGGGAATCCACTTCCATAAAGATTTACAGCCATGGAAACCCAAGGAGGGGTTGCTATGAGTTAAATCTAAGTTGACAGCAGTGAGTTTGGTTTTTTTGTTTTTATGAGTCAGAACTGACTTGATGGTCATGGATTTTTTTTTTTAACTTTTAATTTTGTTTTTTTTATCCTAGTGGTTGTGAAGTGATGTCAAGAATATTTTCAGGTACTTACCGGTTTTTTTTTTTTTTGGCCATTTACATACCTTCTTTTGAGATATTGTTTATTTAAATCCTTTGCCCATTTTTAAATTGGATTATTTGTCCTTTTATTGTTCAGGTGTAAAACTTCTGTATGCATTCTGAATACAAATGCCTTTTCAGATACATTATTTGCAAACATTTTCTCCTATTTTGGGACTTGTCTTTTTACTTTCCTGATGGTGTCATTTGAAGCACAAAAGTTTTTAGTTTTGATGAAGTCCAATTTAGTTTTTCTTTCTGTTGCCTGTTATTTTTAGTTGTATATAAGAAACTACTGCATAACACATGATTATGAAGATTTACACCTATGTTTTCTGGTAAAAGTTTTATAGTTTTAGTTTTGAAGTTGAAGCTTATGATCTATTTTGCATTAATTTTTGTGTATGGTATAAGGAAAAGGTCCAACTTTATTTTGGGGGCTATCCAGTTTGGCCTAGCACCATTTGTTGAAAAGACTATTCTTTCCCCCATACAATTATCTTGGTACCTTCGTCAAAAATCGATTGATTATAAATATGAGGGTTTATTTCTAGACCTTAAATTTGTTTCTGTTGATCTGCCCATCCTTATGCCAGTACCATTTTCTCTTGATTATTGTAGCTTTGTAGTTCTGATATCAGGAAGTGTGAGTCCTTCTATTTTGTTCTTTTTCAGAAGCATGTTGGCTATTCTGGGTTCCTTGCAACTTCACACTAATTTTTGGATCAGCCAGCTCGAATTTTGAGAGAGATTGTGTTGAATTTGTAGATCAACTGGGAAATATAGCCATCTTAACAATGTTAAGTCTTCCTATTCATTAACATAATATATCTTTTCAATTATTTATTAATTTCTCACAATGATATTTTATACTTCCGTATGCACTACAGAAAAATACTCTGATGTTGTTGGCTGAAGTGGTATAAAATGTTTGTTAGGAGTAGCTGGTTTATAGTATCATTCAAGGATCCTATCTTCTTGTTTATCTTCAGTCTACTTGTTCAGCTTATTATTTATTTATTTAAAAAGACTTTCATTGTGATTTTACTGAAAGTTTACAGAGCAAATTGGTTTTCCATTCAATGGTTCATACACATTTTGTTTCCTGACACTGACTGCAATCCTACGATGTAATAGCACTCTTCCCACTTCCTTCCTGTAGTTACCATTTCCCTTTGCCCTTCTTTTCTTTCCTTCCTTCTCCTTAGGAAAATGCTGCCCTTTTGATCTTGTATGGCTTCCTTAAAAAGTTGGAAATAGAAATACCATTTGATCCAGTAATCCTACTGTTGTTGTTATTAGGTGCCACTGAGTCAGCTCCAACTCATAACAACCCTATGTACAACAGAATGAAACACTGCCCAGTCCTGTACCACCCTCACAATCCTTGCTGTGCTTGAGCCCATCATAGCAGTCACTGTGTCAATTCATCTCATTGAAGGTCTTTCCCTTTTGCACTGACCCTCTACTTTACCAACCCTGATATCCTTCCCCTAGGCTAGGACTGGTCCCTACTGACAATATAACCAAAGTACATGAGATCAAGTCTGGCCATTCTTACTTCTAAGGAACATTCTTGCTGCACATCTTCCAAGACAGTTTATTTCTTTTGGCAGTTCATCGTAGTTTTAGTATTCTTTACCAACACCATAATTCAAAGGCATTAACTCTTCTTTGGTCTTGCTTACTCATTGTCCACCTTTTATGAGGTGATTGAAAGTACCACAGCTTGAGTTAGGCGCACCTTAGTCTTCAAAGTGACATCTTTGCTCTTTAACACTTTAAAGAGGTCTTTTGCAGCAGATTTGCCTGGTGCAATATGATGTCTAATTTCTTGACTGCCGTTTCCATGAGTGTTGATTGTGGATCCAAGTAAAATGAAATCCCTGACAACTTCAGTCTTTTCTCCATTTATCATGATGTTGCTTATTGGTCCATTTGTGAGGTTTTTTGTTTTCTTTATGTTGAGGTATAATCCATACTGAAGACTGTAGTCTTTGATCTTCCTCAGTAAGTACTTCAAGTCATCTTCACTTTCAGCAGGCAATGTTGTGTCATCTGCATATAGCAGGTTGTTAATGAGTCTTCCTCCAATCCTGATTCCATGTCGTTCCTCATATAATCCAATTTCTTGGATCATTTGCTTAGCAAACAGATGGAATAGGTATGGGAAAAGTATAGAACTCTGACACACACCCTTCATGAATTTATTACTATTTTTTATTGTGATTTGGGTAAAAGTTTACAGAGCAAACTCATTTTCCATATAACAGCTCATACACATTTTGTTTCACGACACTGATTACAATGTAACAGCCCTCTCCCCACTTCCTCCCTGTGGCTACCTTTTCCCTCTGTCCTTCTTTCCCATGCATTCCTACCCTCTGAGCTACCGTCCTGTGCAAAAACTGCCCTTCTCATCTCCATGGTTGATTGTTCAAAGGAGTATACCTACCTGGTGCAAATGTTCACCTGTCTATTGTTTGGCTAGAAGACACAGTTCAACTCAAATCCCTTGTTCACAGGGTTTGTTGTGTTTTTCTATTATTAGTATCATTTGTTTAGTGACTTTGTACACTAATTCTGTGAAGTCTGTAATCAACAAGTGTGAAGTGACTGAAGTCTCTGATCAGGATAGATCTCCTTAAATGCCTGGAACAAGGAAGTTTCCTACTTTTTTGCCAAGGGGCTATATGTATGTGTGTATGTGTGTGTTCATCTTGGGTTATGCCTTCAATGCTCTATCCTTAGTCTTCATTCTGCTTTCATAGAGCCTCAAGATCAACCAGAGGTGACAGATTATAGCTTCTCAGGTTTTGTGTGTGTGTGTGTGTGTGTGTGTGTGTGTGTGTGTGTGTGGGCATGTGCAAAACCCTACACACGTGCATGGTGTTCTACAGTTCCAGAAATATGTCAGAGTTTTTCAAAGCCCCCTATGGTCATCTCATTCCCCAGTTTTTCCTTTGATGTTTTTTGGTCAGCCTCTTGTAAGCTCCAGCTGGTATAATTTCCTCATGCAGTTGTGATGTTAAACAATTGCTTCTGATTGTTTTTGAAACATATTCTGGGGATAGGGCTGTTTGTAAAGTACAAGCTCTGAGTCAAGTTAAATAAGGACAAGCTCAGAGAATGGAGGCTTTCCAGAATGCTGCCAGACAGGTTAAATAACGACAATTTCTTGGGAATGGGATGTTACTGGGAGTTCTCAACCAGTTCATCTCTCTACAGTGGCTGTTAGACTACTAGTGTTCAAAGCTATATGATAGTTGCAATACTGTTGCAACCCTAATATGGAAATGGAGGGAAAGAAGATGGAAATGGGACAGGTTAAAATGCCATAAGACTGATTATTTTTTAACAGATTCAGCCATTTTTATTGAAAAAAAAATTCAGATTGTTGCAAACCTTTAGTTAATTTCTAGAGTTCTCAAAGAGTTGATATTGAACATTTTTGCTAGTATCCTCTTTTTTTGTGAGACAAGTGGATTTTCAGAAATATTTACCCTCCCATTCCTTAAGTTTATGACTCTTTGGATCTTATTAGAGCCACAAGGGAGTGAATATAAAATTTTGTAAAACTAGGTTCTAATTCTTTTATCGTATTACCACATGGGCAAAAGAAGTACAAAAAGACATCTGAAGGCAATTTTCATTTATAAGATCTCAAATGTAAGTAGAGGTTTTCCTCTATATTAAATATTTCATATCTTGAACTGAAGACAGATAGTTTTTATACTAACTGATTATAAATCATTAGTGCTATTTGTCAATTATTTCAGTTCTCTCATTGTCAAAGACATGGTAAATGGTATTTGCTGATACTTTTATTGTTGGATGAGACCATCTGATAAGTTTTAGTCAATGAATCAAGAGTAAGAGGACATGTGATATATCAAGTCTCTTTTTCTTCCTGCTAGGGTCACAGACAATGTCCCAGATTGTGGTAACTCCAACAATTTGGGTCATGGGTGATCACAAGCCTGCCATCTAACTTATGGTAGATATTTTGCATTAAGAAGAAAGAGACTTTTTTGTTTTAGCCACTGAGAATCTGGTGTTGTGATTTTATACACTTGTCCACTCAAATCATACAATTATAGAATATACTTATTAGAAGGAAATTTGTTATTTTATTCTGAATAGTGACTTCTATTTGTTGATATAATCTTTTACATAAGTAAGTAATTCCTTTTCTAAATTAATTCGTGGATATAAAAAAAAATAACTGAAGTTTATTTAGGAGACCACTGGATATCAACATTTAAGCATCTCAAAGTTCTATTTGACAAAACTTGCAGATGATTTTTTGCAGTTAGATAAACCAATTAAATTTTAAGGGACAGATTACCATTCAATGTCATGGAAGTACTTTATGAAGGAAGTAAAAAATAACAGCTCAGAACACAGACTAAGGAGCATTAAATAAAAATAATCTGAATCCTTCATCAGTGATCTCTGCTGATGCAAATTATAGTCGTTGTTAGGAGCTGTCAAGTCAACTCCAACTCATTGTGACCTTATGTACAACAGAACAAAACACTAGCTGTCCTGCACTAGCCTCACAATCCTTGCTATATCTGAGCCCACTGTTGTAGCCACTGTGTTAATCTACCTCATTGAGGGTCTTCCCCTTTTCCACTGACCCTTCATTTTGCCAAGCATAATATCCTTCTCCAGGGAATGGTCCTTTCTGACAACATGACTAAAGGAGATGAGACAAAGTATTGCCATTCTCGCTTCCAAGGAGCATTCTAGCTGCACTTCCTCCAGGACAGATTTGTTTGTTCTTCATGGTACTTTCAGTATTCTTTTCCAACACCAAAACTCAAAAGCATCAACTCTTCTTTAGTCTTCCTTATTCATTCCAACTTTCACATGCATAAGAGGTGACTGAAAATACCATGGCTTGGGTTAGGTGCACCTTAGCATTCAAAGTGACATCTTTGCTTTTTAACACTTTGAAGAGGTCCCTGCAGCAGACTTGCTCAGTACAGTATAACATCTTATTTTTTGACTCCTGGTTCCATGGGTGTTAACTGTGGATTGAAGTAAAATGACAACCCTTCTATCTTGTCCCCATTTATCATGATGTCAGTTACTGGTCCAGTTGTGAGAATTTTTGTTTTCTTTATGTTGAGGTGTAATCCATACTGCAGACTCTAGTCTTTAATCTTCATCAGTAAGTGCTTCAAGCCATCTCCACTTTCACCAAGCAGGTTATGTCATCTGCATATCACAGATTATTAATGAGTCTTCCCCCAAACCCGATGCCATGTTCTTCTTCCTATACTCCATCTTCTCGGATTATTTGCTTGACATACAGATTGAATAAGTATGGTGAATGGATACAACCCTGACATACTCCTTTCCTGATTTTAAGCCATGCAGTATCCCCTTGTTCTGTTTGAATGACTGCCTCTTGGTCTATACACAGGTTCCTCATGAGCACAATGAAATGTTCCAGAATTTCCATGCTTATCAATGTTATCCATAATTTGTTATGATCCACACAGTTGAATACTTTTACATAGTCAATAAAATACAGGAAAACATTTTTCTAGTATTCTTTGCTTTGAGCCAAGATCCATCTGACATCAGCAATGATATCTGTCATTCCATGTCCTATTCTGAACACAGCTTGCATTTCTGGAAGTTCCCTGTCAATGTACTGCTGCAACTATTTTTCAATTATATTCAGCAAGATTTTCCCTGCATGTAATATTAATGATATTGTTCAATAATTTCTACATTGTGTGGGATCACCTTTCTTTGGAATGGGTACAAATATGGATCTCTTCTAGTCAGTTGGCTAGATAGTGGTCTTCCAAATTTCTTGGCATAGATGAGTGCCTCCAGTGTGGCATCTGTTTGTTGAAATATCTCAGTGGGTATTTTGTCAATCCCTGGAGCCTTGTTTTTCACCAGTTCCTTCAGTGCAGCTTTGACTTCTTCCTTCACTACTATTGGTTCTTGAGCATATGCCACCTCCTGAAATGGATGAACATGGACCAGTTCTTTTTGGTACAGTTACTCTGTGTATTCTTTCCATCTTCTTTTGATGTTTCCTGCATCATTCATTATTTTGCCCATAGAATTTTTCAATATTGCAACTTGAGGTTTGAATTTTTTCTTCAGTTCTTGCAGTTTGAGAAATGCTCAGCATATTCTTCCCTTTTGGTTTTCTAACTCCAGGTCTTTGCACATTTCATTATAATAATTGACTCTGTTTTCTCAAGTTGCTCTTTGAAATCTTCTGCTCAGCTCTTTTATCTTGTCATTTCTTCCATTTGCTTTAGCAACTCTCTGTTCGAGAGCAAGTTTCTGAGAACCTTCTGACATCCACTTTGGTCTTTTTTTCCTTTCCTATCTTTTTAATGACCTTTTGCTTTCTTTGTGTATGATTTTTTTTTTAATTTTTTATTGTGATTTGGGTGAAAGTTTACAGAGAAAATTCATTTCAGTACAGTTCAAACACATTTTGTCTTAAGACATTGACTGAAATTCCCCACAATGTAACAGCTCACTTCCTTCTTCCTCCCCATAGTTACCTGTTTCCTGTGTCCTTCCCTCCCATGCACTCCTTCCCCGAGCTCTCTCCCTGTGCTAACACTGTACTTCTGTTCTCCCATGATTGATTGCTCCAAGGGGTATCCCTACCTCATGTAATTGTTCACTCCATATGCCTGTCTATTGTTTGGCTGGAAGCCATAGGAGTGAGTTCAATTCCAGACTTGCAAGGTGGTGAGGGGCCATAATCTCAGGAGTCTCACCAGGCTCTATCAGACCAGCAACCCTGCTTTTTTTTTTTTTTTCTTTTATGATTTTGAGTTTTATTCTACACTGTTCTCCCACTCTATTCAGGATCTCCTGCACCGATCCCATGCTCAGTGGTTTTCAGTGGTAACTGGACACCATCTAGTTCTCTTGGTCTCATGCTCATATAGGCTGAGGATCACATGTTCTACCAGTCCTTTGGGCTAATTGTTTCCATGCGTCTTTGGTTTTCTATGTTATTCTTTGCTCCAGGTGAGAAGAAACCCATAGTTGTATCTAGATGGCCACTTGCAAGCTTTTATAGATCCCAGTCACTACTCACCAAAGTTGGATGTAGAACAGTGTTTTGTGTAGCATGATATGCCAATTGAGCTTGATGTCCCCTGTGATCATAGTCCCAAGTCCAGATGTCCAACTGCTCACTCCCTCCAGGTAGCTGGCTGTGGCCAAGAAGTCACCACAACCTTGCTCCTTGTCAGCTCTACTATATACCTGGACATTCTTACAGTATACACAAATACACATTTTGAAACATTGCTAACCTTACACATGGTCATGAGCACACTACCCCCCTGCCTAGATACACTTGGTTGTGTTGATGTCATGCCCTAATTAATGTGGTTTTCAGTCATTGGTGTTCAATGTGTCAAATCTATTCTTTGGATGGTCTCTAAATTCAAGTGGGATATAATCAAGGTCATATTTTGGCTCTTGTGGACTTGTTTTAACTGTCTTCAGTTTCAACTTGAACTTGCACATGAGCAGTTGATGGTCTGTTCCACAATCAGCTCCTGGACTTGTTTTGGCTGAAGATATTGAGCTTATGCATTGCCTCTTTCCACAGATGTAGTGGGTATGACTGCTGTGTATTCTATTTGGCAAAGTGCACGCATATAGCTGCCCTTTATGTGGTTGAAAAAAGGTATTTGCAATGCATAATTCGTTGATCTTGCAAAATTCTATCACATGATCTCTAGTGTCATTTGTATCATCAAGGCCATAGTTTCCAACTACTAGTGATTCTTCTTTGTTTCCAAGTTTTGCATTCCAATAACCAGTAATAATCAACATATCTTGATTGCACATTTGGTCAATTTCAGACTGCAGAAGTTGGTAAAAATTTTCAATTTCCTCATCTTTGGCTTTGGTTGTTGGTGTGTAAATTTGAATAATAGTAGTATTAATTGGTCTTCCTCGTAGGCATATGGATATTATCCTATTCTGACAGCACTGTACTTCAGGATGGATCTTGATACATTCTTTGTGATGATGAATGTCACACCAATCCTCTTCCATTTGTCATTGCCAGCACAGTAGATCAT
>NW_006921622.1:1799345-1802116 GCF_000298275.1 Orycteropus afer afer
AGATTGCCCAACCTTCCTTCTGAGGAGTGGCTGGTGGGTTTGAACTGCCAGCCTTCTGGTTAGCAGTCAAATGCCTTAGGCACTATGCCACCAGAATAAGCCTAGAGTTTAAACAATCTTTAATATTATCCTATGATTATGTGCCCCAATCGAATATTTCAAGAACTAAAAATATCTTCTGAGAGATGTCTGCAACAATTTTTCTCTATCAACTTTAAGAGTCATATGAACCATTCAAAATTCATAAACATATTTTTCTAAGAAAAAGGTACAAAGACTCCTAAAGTACTGCTCGTTCAATATTGCTTTTACTGAGAAAATTAAGTATGACTTAAATATAGTAAAATAAATATTTTAAAATAAGCTAATTTTATTTGGAAACATGAAGGTTGACAACCAGCTAAGGAGAAAGTGAGGCATTTCTGAAGATATATTAAGATAAAATACAGAGGACAAATATGGTTGCCTCTATTAGGTGACCCTTAGATATTGTGTGTGTGTGCGCATATACACACATGGTATTTGCAAAGCAAATTTCCAGAAATTTCTAAAATGGTCTCCAGAAATTTTAAGTAAAAAATATTATAGATATCAAACCTCTTTAATGTTAACAATATTATGTAAAATGTGAATACTTCCTACATAGAAGTATATGAATTTTATAAAACTTAGTGTTTATGAGTCTAAAAGAACACTTAAACATATGAGGACTAGATTTGGGGCCATACTTATTTTTCTTACACATTTGTGTATTTGATCCTGTTACAGTAGAACTCTGTGAAATTTTGTTCCACACATATCAGTCCTGAAAAAAAATCCATTTATTACCAAACACACCTGGAGCAATAGTGGGTAAAAGTCCAACAGAAACATCCACTGCAAACCACTCCAGAAGGAATCCTTTCCCTGAGACTGAAGAGTCAGAAGAAAACTGGAATGTCAAAGAATTTCTAGAGGAGCTAAAAGATGCTGTCTGGGTACCACAGTAAGTTCCAATCTGGCGGGAATGAGTGCCAAGTCCATCATAAACCTGCATGTAAAACACAGAAAATAGAGCATCATATTTAGGGCAGTATCTTTTTCTTCTTCATAAAAAGAAAACTAAAAGAATGTCTTATATTACTACCATTTCAGTATAATTGGGAAAAATATGGTAAAAGAGGAAATTTCTTACTACAGTTTAAAATTGCAAAGTGCCATTAAATATAAAATATGGCTGCAAAGAATTAAATGTGTTTGAAAAATATTTATATCTTTGTTGCAGAATTATATTAATAAACATGCTTTCTGGGATATAACCTATTAGATGATTTACAGTAAAATTTATGGTAAAAAGTAAGAACTAGGTGAGCTGCACAACAGCAGTGCTCCATGAATGAATGCACTTTGGGAGGCTTAAAGGGGGGAATGAAAAAGAAAGGGAATTAATAGCATGAAAGAGTACAGGTTGCATGAGAAAAAACAGACAGGTACCCTAAAGGAGTTCTTATTGCCATAAAAGTGAAGAAGCAGAATTAAATACAGACAAAGAATCACAGCTTGAAGGGATCAGCACATTCAAAGCACTCGATCAATCTTTTTCATTGGCTTAAAATATTAAATCACCTATTTGAAATGTGGAGGCATATTTTCTGAAAGTTTCCAAACATAGAGAGTATGGAGCACATTTCTTTTTCTGCACATGTGGATGAATGTTATCTAACCATATTCCTAACCTTCCCTCCATCTTCTCCTGAATAATTTGTCACAAATTCATTGGAAGAATTATTATGAAATTCCCTAGTAACTCAACTATATAAGCTCAATTTTACAAATTATGTAATAATCCTTTTTGCACATATTGAGCATCTATCAGGTATACTGAGTTTGATGCAAGGCACTATGGACACAAAGGTAAATTAGATAGGATATGGGTCTTCAAGGATTTGAAGCTCTTTCTGAAACTGATCTAGTAGCCAAAGTCTGAATGGCAATAAAAACATAATATAGAGATAGATAGGTAGGTAGGTAGGTAAGTAGGTAGATATATAGAAGCTCTGGTAGCATAGTGCCTAAGGCACTTGACTGCTAACCAGAAGCCTGGCGGTTCAAATCCACCAGCCACTCCTCAGAAGGAGGGTTAGGCAATCTACTTCTGTAGTGGTACTGCCTGAGAAACCCAAGGAGGGATCGATCTGTTTTTATATATATTTATACACACACACACACACACACATACACATAATTTTAAAATTATTCAAAATGTAAATCTTTTAACATAAGAGTAAACAGGATGATAGGATATAAGATTGAATAAATACTTAAAGGAATGCTAGTGATGCAGTGGTTAAGTACTCTACTGCTAACCAAAAGGTCAGCAATTTGAACACACCATCTACTCTGCTGGAGAAAGATGTGGCAGTCTGCTTTTTTTGTGTGTGTGTGTGATTTGGGTGAAGATTTACAGAGCAAATTCACTTTTCATACAGCAGTTCACATATACTTTATCTCATGTCATTGACCACAGTTTATCACAATGCAACAGCTCCCCTCCCACTTCCTCCCCATAGTTACTTCTTCCCAGTAACCATTCCTCCGTACTCTCCTGCACCCTGAGCTGTCTCCCTGTGCATAAGCAGCCCTTCCTTCTCCCATGATTGTTCTCTCTAGGGTGTGTCTCTACTTGAGGTAGATGTTTAACTCACATGCCTGTACATTGTTTGGCTGGCAACCACAGGTGTGGGTTCAATTCCAGACCTGAAGGGCAGCTAGGGGCCATAGTCTCAGTGGTT
>NW_006921622.1:1803534-1813739 GCF_000298275.1 Orycteropus afer afer
ATTACTGCAGCTCCATGTCTCTCCTTTTTTGGTATTTTCACGCAAATTCTTCTGCTAGTTGGGGTTTAGTCCACTTTTGTATCCTTCCCTTCAAGGCTCAGGTGTCCAAGATTATCTTCTGTGTCTGTGTTAAGTAGTTTCCCTTTTCTTTGTTGAAGAGCGTCTGTGCAGTCCTTCTGCCTAGTCTGCCATCTTGCCGGAACTCTAGCAGTCTGCTTTTTTAAAGACTGAAAGCCCTATAGTGTAGTTGTACCCTGTCCTCCAGGGTTATTATGAGTCAGAATCAATGAGACAGCAATGGGATTTTGATTTTAAGATCTATATTAATGCTTAGACAAAGCCTAACAGATAAAAAACAATGCCAAAAATTCTTAATAAATATAGAATTGACAATGATAAAAATAACACCAGAATTAGCTTTTTTAAAAATGCAAGCTTGAATAGGAAATCACAATTTAGGACAAACTGTTCCAGACAATTTACAAATACATGAGTAGACATTAACTTAAATTTATTTTTGCCAACGGTAATTCACCATAACTTACAAACACTGATTGCACGTGGAAACTCACCCCTAATTTGTCATAATAGCAATTTTGTGCTGCTTCAATGTTCATCTCCAAGATTCTACCATGGATAACTTGAGAGGCATTCACATTTACTATCCATTGGTAATTGGAATTATGGGGGTAATTTTCAGGCCATAAGGGAGAGGCGATTTTCCCATGATCTCCCACAATATTGTCATTGCCAAATACTAGGAGAGAAAACAGAGTAGTAAGTCAGACCTACTTAATCAAATGTAGAAAAAAAAGGCAAGGGATGCTGAAAAGATGGACTTTTAATTAACTGTTATTTCTGTCCAGAACACTGAAAGAAATACTGCTTCCCTTTTGGCTTCTGTGGTATCTACAATTCCCTGGAGAAGTGTGATTTTGTGAATGGCATACTCTATCCTCAGAATGTTGCATGGTGTGAAAAAAGGCAATGGCTTCCCATGTGAAACAGGTTCCAAAATCCCAGGGGACTTGAGGCACGAGAAGGGGAGTGTTACCCCACTTCATTCCCTGACTTTCATTTACCTAGTTTACTTTGTTTTACAAATGAAATATGTATTTAAAAATTCTATAAGATACAAAAGAATAGTTTAGTCCCACCTATACAATAGCTAATTATAGAAAAACTTAAATAACAAATAAAAATACTTAGCATTTTATGCCATTAGAAGAATATCCCATTCTTTTGTGACTCAATCTCAAAATTATACTAAATGTCTGTAATTAGAAGAATTAGTTATTTAAATCTATGGGATTAAATAGGACATTTTGTTTCTATGAAAACACCAAATCCCAAACTAAATACACTAGAAAACTCTTTAACAAAACATCATTTATAAAACGAATATAACATGAGGTAGAAACTAGAGCTTAAAAAGAATATTTGAACCATACAGAATGCTCTTGTCCTTGATTTTAATGAGTTACTCAGATAAAATTTAATTTTCCTGATATATTTTATAATAAAATAATTCTACACAGACAGTAAATATAGGAGAAACATTTACAATAAAGGATAGTTCTTCCTTAGTGCATTACTGAAAACTTAGTTATCATTTTCCATTTGTAGGACACAATCTGGAGGCTATCACTAAAAAAGAGAACCAACTTACCGTTAACAAACGTGGCCTGGAAGCCTGTATCACTGCCCGAACTATCCGAGACAAATCTGACCCACAGAATATGCCCAAAAATGGACGAATAATTCAGAAGGAGGATGTGGCCACAGTATCGTCCCACCAAGTGGCCCGTGGCATTTCCTTCCCGGATCTCCACAAAATCTCTGCTACAGTTCTGAGACTCCTCCAACTGGAAAGTTCTAAATTGGAAGAATAAAAAAATAAATAAATATCTTAGAGGAATTAAATTTATAGAATTTTCCGAGTATCCTGAATCACTGTTCACTTTTTTTTTTTTTTTTTTTAAAAACTGTTACATGGACCACAATATCCTTTGGCTTCTTCAAAAAATTCCTTTCACCAAATTTGCTGAATATCTATTCAAGAGAAACAAAAGCAATACACTGCCTCCAGGAGCTTTTCTTTCTAGTGGAAAAAATTGGGCAAAAAAATAGAGAACACTATAAGGCAAATTATTGTGTTAATTAGAACAAAGAATTGGTATAAAAATAGAAAGGCTAAGACATAACATCTAATTATGTTTTGTTGTTATGTGCCACTGAGTTGGACCTGACCCATAGCGACCCCTCCTTGGGCTTCCAAGGCAGTGTCACTATGGAAGTAGATTGCCCAACCTTCCTTCTAAGGAGTGACAGGTAGGTTTGAACCTCTAGCCTTTTGGTTAGCAGTCAAGTGCCTTACGTACTATGCTACCAGAGCTCCTACATCTAATCATAGGGCTCAGTAATAGCTTGATGGAGAGAGTTTTTGAGGTCAAAATGTAAATGTAAATAATCCAAGAAACTGGAGTATATGAAGAAGAATGTAGCATCAGGATTGGAGGAAGGCTCCACACAACCTGTGATATGCAGATGACATAACCTTGCTGGCTGAAAGTGAACATGACTTGAAGCACTTGCTGATGAACATCAATATGGATTACACCTCAACATAACAAACAAAAGTCTTTACAACCAAACCAATAAGCAATATCATGATAAATGAAGAAAAGATTGAAATTGTCAGGGATTTCATTGTACTTGGATACACAATCAGTGCTCATGAAAGCAGCAGTCAAGAAATAAGATGACTTATTACACTGGGCAAATGTGCTGCAAAAGACTTTGTTAAAGTGTTGAAAAGCAAAGATTTCACTTTGAAGACCTGACTTAAGCCATGGTATTTTCAATCACCTCAAACACATGTGAAAAAGCTAGACAGTGAATAAGGAAGACTGTAGAGGACTGTTGCCTTTGAATTGTGGTGTTGGTGAAGAATACTGAAAACACCATGGATGGCCAGAAGAACGAACAAATCTGTTTTGGAAGAAGTACAGCCAGAATGTTGCTTAGAAGTGAGAACAGCCAGACTTTGTCTCTCATACATTGGACATGTTGTAAGAAAGGACCAATCCCTGTAGAAGGATATCATGCTTGGTAAAGCAGAAGGTCACAAAGAAAGGGGAAGATCCCTAGTTAGATTGACACAGTAGCTGCCACAATAGGGTCAAGCATGGCAAAGACTGTGAGGATGGCACAGGATTGGGCATTCTTTCATTCTGTTGTTCACAGGGTCACTATGAGTCAGAGCTGACTCAACAGCATCTAACAACAACAGAAATGTAAACAGTAGATAAGTTTAAGGAAAAGAGATGGTGGCCTGAGAATATATGGTGACAAAGGCACATGTGCAGAAAAGAGTAGAACTTATTTAGAAACACATGAGATGTTGAGTTTCCTCAGAACATAGTGTACCTCTAAGAAACCATTAAGAGCTGTAACTGGAGCAGGATGATGGGCTAATTTTATGAGATTAAATGGGACAAAAAGACCTTAATGTCATGCAAAGGCATGTGTAGTTCATTCTGTTGTTGTCATTAGGTATCTTTGAGTTGGTTCTGACACATAGCTACCCTATGTACTACAGAACAAAACACTGCCAGTTTCTCCAATATCCTCACAGTCATTTCTATATTTGAGCTGACTGTTGCAGCCACTGTTAATCCTTCTTGTTGAGTTGAGGATCTTCCTCTTTTTAGTTTACCTTATGCTTCACCAAGCATGATATCCTTCTACAGGGATGGGTCCTTCCTGGTAACATGCCCAAAGTATACAGAGTGAAGTCTTGCCATCCTCACTTCTAAAAAGCATTCTAGCTGTACTTCTTCCAAGACAGATTTATTCAATCTTCTGGCAGTCCATGATATATTCTGTATTCTTTGTCAACATCATAATTCAAATGCATCACTTCTTCAATCTTCCTTATTCATTATCCAGCTTTCACATGCATATGAGGCAACTGAAAAGACCATGGCTTGGGTCAGGTGCACCTCAGTCCTCAAAGTGACAGCTTTGCATCTTAACACTTTAAAGGGGTCTTTTGCAACAGATTTGACCAATGCAAAAACACTGATTTCTCAACTTCTGCTTCCATGGGCATTGACTGTGAATCCAAATAAAATGAGATCCTTGACAATTTCAATATTTTCTCTGCTTATGATGTTGCTTATTGGTCCAGGTATGAAGATTTTTGTCTTCTTTACGTTGAGGTGTAATCTTTAGCAAGCAAAGTTGTACCCGCATATCACAGGTTGTTAATGAGTCTTCCTCTAATCTTGATGTGGCAATCTTCTTCATATAGTCCAGCTTCTCACATTATTTGCTCTACATAAAGACTGAACAAATACCCTGACAGGCACATTTTCTGATTTTAAACCATGAAGTAGTCCCTTGTTCTGTTCAAATAACTGCCTCTTGCTCTATGTACAGATTCCACATAAGCATAATTAAGTGTTCTGGAATTCTTATTCTTCACAATGCTGTTCCTAATTTGTTATGACCCACACAATTGAATGCCTTTTCATAGTCAATAAAATACAGGTAAACATCTTTCTGGTATTCTCTGCTTTCAGTCAAAACCCATTTAACATTAGCAATGATATCCCTTATTCTACATCCTCTTCTGAATTCAGCTTGAATTGCTGGTAGTTCTTTGTCAATATACTGCTACCACAATTTTTTAATTAAACTTTTAGTGTGATATTAATGATATGGTTTAATAATGCCTAAATTATGTTGGATCATGTTTCTTTGGAATGGAAACGTACAAAAATGATAGAATTTGCAATAATACAGGATAGTGTTAAAATTTCATTTCTTGCCACTTTTAAGCTATAATAATGTGACCTATTCAATTTGTCTTATATTCTGCAACTCTGCCATGATAGGCAATAGTACTTATCTCACAGGATCATCATATATAAGGTATTTGAAACACATAGGTGCTAAATAAATGCTTTTAGGACTTGGCCTTTTACAAAAGGGAATATACCCATGAACATATTTAAGGTTTGCAGATGATATTTGTACATAAATATTTGCATGTGATCTTAAGAATATCCATACAAATAGAACTAACAGTGGACAAAGTTATGATAACTTCTTAGCCACAGTCAACCACCCTGATGGAATGATTTATTGGACCTGTGGGCTCGGGATCATGGTTGCAGGGGGCATCAAGCTCAATTAGCATAACATACTAAACAAAAACACTGTTCTACATCCTACTTTGGTGAGTAGTGACTTAGGTCTTAAAAGTTGGCAAACCACCATCTAAGATGCAACTACTGGTCTTTCCTCATCTGGAGCAAAGAAGAGTGAAAAAAAATCAAAGATACATAGAAACAATTAGTCCAAGGGACTAGTAGACCATGAGAACATCAGCCTGCACAACGCTAAGAGCGGAAGAACTAGATGATGCCTAACTACCACTACCAACCACTCAGAAAGGGATCATATTTGGAGATCTTGGATAGAGTAGGAGAACAAAGTAGAACAAAACTCAAAATTAGAAAAAAAGACCAGGCTTACTGGTCTGATAGAGCCAAGTGAAACCCCCAAGACCATGGCCCCTAGTTAGGCTTCAGGCCTGGAATTGAACTCACTCCTGTGGCTTCCAGCCAAACAACAGACAGGCATATAGGGTGAACATTTACACCAGGTAGATACATTCCTTAGAACATCAATCATGGGAGAACAAAAGGGCAGTATTTGCATAGGGAGATAGCTCAGGGGCCAGGAATACATAGGAAGGAAGGATACAGGGAAGAGGTAACTACAGGGAGGAAGTGGAAAGAGCTGTTACATTGTGGGGACTGCAGTCAATGCCATGAGACAAAATGTGTGTGAACTGCTGTAAGGAAAACGAATTTGCTCTGTAAACTTTCACCCAAATCACAATAAAAATAAAAAAATAAAAAGTTGGCCTTTCAAAAAACTTGCAGCTATTCAAGATATTGTGCTGCAGGTATAAAGATAAACAAGTAGATCAGTGGAATAGAAGAGAAAGACCGAAAAAGGACCTAACATATATATGGTCAGTTGATTTTTCATCCAAGGTACCAAACACATTCAGTGGGGAAAACCATTTTAACAAATGGTGCTGCAATAACTGGATATCCGGGTAGAGAGGGGGGGATAAAAGAATGTCAATATTGACCTCTGTCCATACACAGAAATTAATTCAATACTGCTCATAAATGTAAACATAAAGGCCAATACTACGCATCGCCTAGATAAAAACATCAAATATCTTTGTTACTTTGGGGTAGGAAAAAATTTCTTAGATATAAATGAACAGACAAAATATAAATAAGGTAAAAAAATTAGTAAGTATGTAAGCATACTTAAGCTTAATAAGCATAAATATTCAAGAGAGCTCATTCACTCAGTTAATCTGTATTGATTACCTTACTGTGTCCATCACCCTTTTAAGCACTCCTCAGTAAACAAAAGAGGCCAAAAAAATTGTTAGTATAGAGGACAGGTTGCTGGATAAAATAGCAATATACAAAAATCAGTAAGGTTTCTATATATTAGCAAATAGAAATTTAGAAACTATAGCTTAGTCAACAATCAGTCAAGAAATCTTCACTCTCTACAATATTGTCAGACACAATTATAGGGATTAGGGGTAGGACACAAAGAAAATAAACCATGTCCTTCCCTTCAGAGAGCTTATATTCTAGAAGGAGAAATAGATAATAAACAAATAAATAGAGATTTGGTGTCAGGTAATAAAAAAGGGAAGGTAGAAGAAGAATTGATGCATTCTAAGTGTGGTGTTGGCAAAGAATATTGAATATACTCTGGACTGCCTGGACTGCCAGAAGAATGAAGAGATCAATCTTAGAAGAAATATAACCAGAATGCTCTTTAAAATCAATGGTGGTAAAATTTCCCCCTCAGCTACTCTGGAAAAGTCATCAGGAAAGATCAATCACTAGAAAAGAACACTGTATTCGGTAAAGTAGAGGGTCAGCTAAAACACGGAAACCCTCAATTAAAGGGACTAACTACATTAATGGACTCAAATACGCCAATGATCACAAAGACAGAGCAAGACTGGATAACTGTTTGTTCTGTTACATGTAAGGTCACCATGAGTCAGAGTTGAGCCAATGGCAATTAACAACAGTGACAAGTACCAACCAGACAAGCGAAAACGATAAGGGCGTGCTATTTTACACAAGTGGTCAGGACACACTTGAGGGCTCCAGCTCAGTCTTATTAACTCATATCATCAATCAAAGGTTCCCTGATGGCACAAATGGTTAAGCATTGCTAAAATTATTAAACCAAAAATTAAACCAAAAGTTTGGTGACTTGAATGTACCCAGTGGCTCCAAGAGAGAAAAACCTGGTGATGTGCTTCCACGAAGATTACAGCAAAGAAAATTCTCTGGGGTAGTTCTACTCCTGTCACAAGGAGTCATTGAGTAAGAATTGACTCACTGGCACCTAACAACATTAGCAACATCATCAACGAATCCACTGGATGACAATTTTAATATCATCAATGTGAAATATTCTGAAATTACATTCCTTTGCTTCTCAGAAAGCTGAAAGGGAAAAAGTGAGATTTTTTCTTCCCCCCCCCCCCCCAGCAGATGAATTAAATTAAATCATCTTTAAAACCTTTCTGTCCAAAGTATGGTCCTAAACCAGCACCATCAGTTCCTCCTGGGAGCTTGTTTGAAATGCAGAATCAGGCCTCCATCACCCAACTGAATCAGAAAGTGAAAGTCAGATCCCATGTGATTAACGTGTACATTAAAATTTGAGGACCAATGGTCCAGAAGATTATTAAATACAGGTCATTTCTGTTGTAAGTACCGTACTGGTATAATCCAGTAATAAATGGCAGAGAAGACATTCCGTTAGAAAGGGTGAAAGGACAATAAATGTAAGAATCAAACAAAACTTTTTTTTTCAGCTTTATTGTTTTTGGAAAGGATGGTAGTATAGTGGATAAGCCATTGTGGCTGCTAACCAGAAGGTCAGCAGTTCAAACCCACCAGCTGCTCTGCAGAAGGAAGATGGGGCTATCTACTTCAGTAAAGATTTGCAGCCTCGGAAACCCAATGGGGGTAGCTATGAGTTGGAATCAACTTGATGGCAGTGAGTTTGGTTTTGGTTTCTTTTATTTTAGACCAGTACATTTTATAAGCAAATCTGTCATCTTTCTAAATACTTCAGCTCTGCTCCATTAGCTAAAATATGATGTGAAACAAAAATAGTATTGCTGCTGTTTCTTATTAACTCATTTTGATTCTTGAACCAAAGCCAATCATTTTCTCAAGGCATTCTGCAAGCATAAAATACAATTTCTGTTAATTTCTTTAAATGTCTGCTTTACAAAAAACTCTTTTTTAGTTTTATCCCCCCACAAACTTTGTTACAGATTCATCTGTAACTTCCCCATTTTTTCTCGCTACTCAATTTCACCACAGTGTCCACAATCCAAACCTCATGTTTTAGAACTTGATAGGATTCATATGCTTCTCACACGCTTCTCATACATCCCAGGAAAATGTTTCCACACACCCATCTGGATACAGTTTAGACCAAGGCAGAAATAATTTACAGGTCTTGCCATAAAGACCTCCTCACTATCATCTACATATACAGAAACATTTTATATCTCACGAAGTTTTGTTTCTCTTTCTAAATAAAACTCAAGCAAGTAACACAAAGTAATCAAAATTAAATTCTTGTGGATGAGAAAGGAAATAGCTGAGTCATTAAGATTTTTCTATAAAGCAATAGAAAACCCTTCAGAGCACAGTTCTACTCTGACACATAGAGGGTCTCCAAGAATCAGAACTGCAATTATTTTTTGTTCTTAAATTAGTTGGTGTCCATTAAACAGTACAATGGATAAAACTTTCTTTTGGTGCTTGTAATACCCCATGTTCAAGAAGGATAACCCAGGTTCCATTTGTATTTAGCTATAACTGCCAAAAAGATACTTTTAAAATGTCAAAGTTGGAGAGAATTAATTTTCACTAGATAGCTACTATGATCTACTCTTGTTTTATACATTTTATATCAGATATCTTCCTTCATCATAATAGTGATTATTATTTTGTTTGTTATTATCATCTTTCCTTCAGAGACGAGATAAACTTTTTTAGGTTTTTAAATAAATAGCCGCTTCGAGTTGATTGGTTAATAATTCAAGATCAGAAATCTTGTCTATCTTGAATATTCTCTGTACCTAGCCCACTTCCTGGCACCCAGTTAAGGTCAGAGTGGTCAACGATTTGAATCTGGCAGAGTCCAAGAGGAAAAAGACTATAAAAAAAAAAATGAGCCACATTATTCATCAATTATGAAGAGCAGTGAAGAGTGCAGAGAATTTTGGACTTTATAGGAATGATAATGATCACATTTTATTCTTCCTTATATAGAAAGCATCTAGCATTGGAATTAAATCCCTGGACAGTGCAAATAGTTAATGTTCTCCACTGTTAATCAAAAGGTTGGTGGTTCGTGTATACCCAGAGGCACCTTAGAAGAATGGCTTGGTGATCTACTTCTTAAAAATCAGCCACTGGAAACCCAATGAAACACAGTTTTACTCTGACATACCTGAGGTCTCCAAGAATCGGAACAGACTTGATGGCAACTGATATGGGCCTGATATTAGCACATGGGGGCTTAAAAAACACATGCTGAATTAAAGAATAAATACATATCAGGTTATACACACACACACACACACAAATGAAAACCTTTCCATATGACAGCTTAAACTTACATTGCCCTTCTGGCTGGAGGTTGTTTTTATTTTAATACAATGCCAATTGTTCCTTGAATAGACAAGGTCTCACAGACCTAAATAAAGCAACTTCAGATGTTTGAACCTGCTGTGGCTCAGGACCTTGATCACAGGGTACATCAAGCTCAGTTGGCATAACATACTACACAAAAACACTGCTCCACTTCCTACTTCAGCGAGTAGCGATTAGGATTTTAAAAGCTTGCAAGTAGCCATCTAGATGCAACGATGGGTCTCTCCTTTTCCAAAGTAAAGAAGAATGAAGAAAACCAAAGATGGATGGCAACAATTAGTCCAAGCGACTGGAACACCACGCAATCCTCAGCCTATATGACTATGAGACCAGAAGAACTAGATGGTGCTCAGCTACCACTGCCAACCACTCAGAGGGGGGCTCTATGTAGGAGAT
>NW_006921622.1:1814249-1826331 GCF_000298275.1 Orycteropus afer afer
TCATTTTTTAAAATCAGTTCTTGATGCACAGGAGAACATGTCTAAGAGGAGTAGCAAAACTTCTGTTCTTTCATTTTTGTTTTAAATAAACTGGTCGGTATCCTCATAACAATTCTCTGCTTTCAACAATACATTACTTATAATTCCTTCTAAAGCAGAAATAGCAAGTTCAGCCACAAGCTAATAATATGTAATTTACTATTGTAAACAATTTTAAATTAAAGAAGGCAATTTAATACCAAAGCCTTATCTCTCAATAGTTACTAAGCATCTCTTACCTTTGTGGCATGGCATAGATACTTGTACACTGACTGATTTAAAATCCCATTTCGCTTGCTATATGCTGTATACTATCTACTTTTGAAAAATACCAGTGTTGCTGATTGATTTAGTCTAAAATGACTCAGAATGTTGTAGAGCCCTATTGTTAATTCCATATCCATAGTTGATATTCAAAAGTCTTACAGATGAATTAAGAACATGAGAGTAATTTTTATCAATCAATTACTAAATTCCAAAATCATTCTTCTGGTTCTAGTGAAAAGAAAGGTGGATTGGGGGTGGAGATATGGTGGGGAGTCGATGGATAAAGAAGGACTAATTGAGATTGGGGACTCTCTGCTGAAAGAAAGAATGTCTGTTAACTTTCTACAAGTAAATTCACCAAGAGCTAAGAATGTACTGCTGGTGGTAATAGGCAGGACTCTAGAACTATTCTGCAGAGAATTTTAATACTATTTATAACCAAACTATGACTAAAAGAGAAAATTTGAAAACAGACTTCCTGAACTTCCAGTGTATTCTCTAACAGTTCCCTGGACACATACGTTGTTAGTTGTCCATCCTATTAGTAACAGCACTTCCTTCCTGCAGATTCATTAACACTGAAACAATACACCATTAAAAATAAATAACAACAAAAAAAGGATTTACATGAAAGACAGCTGGAGCTGGTTGCCAGGGGAACTGACTATGTTCCAGATACATTCCACATTAGAAGGATAAACTTCTGGGTAGCCAGGGCTGTTGAATGTGCCTTCGGCCATGTGGAAGTTTCCACCACAAGCTAGAAGAAAAGGAAAATGAAGTGAGTGCCAGAGCAAAGATTGAATATAAAATATCAAAAGACAATGGAGAAAGATTGCTAGAAGAACTACTATCAGCATCAAAGAATATCTTATTTCCATGTTTCACCAGAAAAATTACTAATCCATGCCATGTATGATAAGCAGCAATTATCAGTGGTGAATCAGAGGAATCTCTGCAGTGTCTTTCAAAAAGCCCTTTCTGCCTGTGAACTGTAATTTTCAGTAATAAAAGACTTCGGATCAGGATTATCTTCAACACTGGCCTAGAACAGAAAGCAATATTCCAGCTTTTCCTCGTGAAGAGACCAGTGAAAGACACATACATAAATATTGTAGGTGTTCTATGGCATTTAACTCCTAACAAGGAAGCCAAGAGCTGGCAACCAGGCACTCTCTTGGTTAATCAACTGAGTGCTAGGTGGACCTCCCTTCCCCTCCTCCCTATGTGCCACAGTGGTGCCATCAGTAACAATAGGCCCAACCTGGTCCTAGGAAGGAGGCCAGGGACACTGGAGAAGAGCTACATTGTTGTTCATCCATAAGACATATCTTTGACATTGTTAGTCAGGGGTTTCCTTAACAATCATTACGTAAAGGAGAGTGGTAAGACATAGATAAGCAGGCTGTCCAAGATAATACCATCGTGCGGCGTAGAGGAAAAGGAGGGCAGATAATTCCAGCCAATTCTCTGTATTGTTCACACTGTTAGAAGTTACAAGTATATTAATCCTAATTTGGAAGATCACAGAAATCATCTCAGGAAATGGACCCTCAACTCTGAAGAGTCCCAAATGATAAACCAAGGATTTCTGCCACATTTCTTTCTGTTATCTAATAGAGACATTTGCTAATTTCTCTTACCTGATGATGATGCAGTATATAAAGCATGGAAACCATCAGAATTTCTTCTAGAATCAGAGACAAACCTCAGCGTCAGGGCATTGCTGAAAGAAGTGATGGGATGAGGCATGGATATGCCACAATAACGGCCTGCATGTAAAGATAACAACAAGAAAACAAATGATGACATGGCAGAGGACATTATTTCTCAAAAGCAAGTCGCTCCTCTAATTCCTAGAGACCAAAGCAAAAGGAATAAATCATTATTAAGAGAACCATTTAAATCAGGGTCAGTGTTTAACAGAATACCTGAAAATTAAGATAAACTACAAGCGTATGATGAACAACATTATTACACCATAGGGAAAACTTAGATGATCTGGCTCCAAATCTAACTCAAGTTAAAATCTCCAGCACAGTGGGGATCTGCATAAACAAATGGGCTAAAACTTATAGGCAGTCTATCATAGCAGAGAAAAACGTATGGATGCTGGGGACTGGCTCCCAGATTCAACTCCTCGCTCTGCCATTTACTAGTTATGAGACCTATCAAAAGTCACTTAAGAGCTCTGTGCCTCAGTTTCCCCATTTGTAAAAGGGATAGGTAGATAATAATAATAATACCTATATCCTAAAAGTCTTGGAATTGACTGAGTTACTATTTATAAAATGCTTAGAATAGTACTTAGCACAAGATACCCACCCATCCCACTCATAGTGACTCTATAGGACAGAATAGAACTTTCCCATAGGATTTCCAAGGCTATAAATCTTTATTGAAGACTGCCTCATCTTTCTCCCATGGAGCAGCTCATAAATTCAACTAGCCAACTTTGGGTTAGCAGTTGAATGCCTTAACCACTGCACCACTAGAGCTCCTTGGGACAAGGTAAGTGCTATATACCAAAAACCAAAACATGGCACATTCAACAGCCCTGGATACCCAGAAGTTTATCCTTCTCGTGTGGAATTGCCATCAAGTCAACTGACTCATAGCAACGCTATAGGGCAGAGTTGACCTTCCCCCTAGGTTTTCCAAGGCTGTAAATCCTGATAGAAGCACACTGCCTCATCTTTCTTCCACAGAGTGTTGGTGGGTTCAAACTCTCAAACTGCTAACCTTTTGGTTAGCAGCCCAGTGTTTTGACCACAGCACCATCAGAGCTCCTTAAGTGCTAAGTAAATGTTTGTTAAACGATATACCCTCATCTTGGTCAAATGCTTACTGACAAAGATCTCAGTCAGTATAATCAGAGATGAACACAGAGCGTAAAACATTCACTTAGTGCACACTATGGCCTGGCCACTGGGAATGAAGCAATAAGCAAAACATCCCTTCTCTGATGGTATTGGTATTCTAGTGGGGCAAGAGAAACCTGTATGGTGAAACTCAAAAATTCTTAAAGGTATAGAGAAAATACCTCTTTGAGTTAAATAAACTGAGATTATATTCCTTGCAGACATTTCAGAAATAAGCTTCCTGTTAGTTACCATCGAGTCAGTCTCTCACTCATCATGACTCCATGCACAACAGAACCAAATGCTGCACGGTCAGGATGTAGATCAGACAAGTGGGATCCACAGGGTTCTCACTGCCTGATTTTCAGAAGCAGATCTCCAAGCCCTTCTTTACCTCATCCATATTAATCTGGAAGCTCCACTGAAACATGTTCAGCATCACAGCAACAGGCAAGCTTCCACTGACAGGTGGTGTCTGTATATGAGGCCACTTCAGAAACTAAATAGTAGCAATATTTAAGGGCAACAGTATGTCTTACACATAGAATGACATACTCTTTTTTTCCCCCCACCGATGACAAAGCCAGAAGAAAACATACTAAATTTGAATAAGAACTTTTGTCAAAACTTAACACAAAATTTCTGACAGAATGCTATTTAACTTGGAAGGGGCTACATTTCACTACTATCTCAAGAAGTTGTAACTTTTAATTTTTTAAAAAATACGCATAAACTATTCATTTCCTTTGAATACAAATAAGCTCAGTTTCTTGAATCCCACGTTAAGCCCTGCTTTCTTACCCTCTGATTATCTTTACTTGGTTTGTGCTGCTCTTTGTATTTATTGGAAGCATGCTAACATTTAATGGCAGACTATAAAGATGTATTTATATAAATAAAACACATCCATGGCTACAGATATAAATAAGTGAAAACCACAGTACCTCGGAGGGGAGCATCATAGTAGCTGCCGTCCAAAATTTCTAAAAAGTCATGTGAACACTCTGTGCTGCTTTCAAGCCCAAAGTGGCTAAAGGAGAGAGTTATATGATTAACTGTAAGAAAAAAAAAAAAAAAGAGAGAGAGAGAGAGATTATTTAATAAAGTACGGGCAAACAAAACATAGAAGGGAGTGAAATTTTACCTCAGATAAATGCGTATGAGGATTCTCCAGCAGGGAAACAAGAATCTGGCAGATTTGCACAGGTGGTTAGTGGGTAAGAGAAAAAGGAGCAACTGCTATGCTAGAAGGTTTCCCTTTGAAGTGTAACAGGATCAATATTTTCTAAAATGTCTGCAGAATCTGAAATATGGGTAGTGGTAAATAAGAGAATGCTCTTGGGTACGTTCATTCCAGAAGGCATGGGGGGATATCTGGTTGAAAGATGATAGGAAAGAATCCTTTTTTATATAGGCTATTGTGGTATTCCCCCTGTAAGCATTTTTATCTGAAAGAATAATTTCTGTAAATTCCAAATCTTTTCATGTGCATGTAAGTAAGACACTCTTCTTGCTGGCTCACACATCCTAGCACACAAGCTTTATTTTAAGGCCAGAGCCCTAGAGATTCAGAGACATTTATAAAGAAAGCTTTGAATTACTCGCACAACAGCAAGTGCCTGGGTACATTTTCCTTTTGTTGTTCTTCCAGGATCCCTAATCTTCAGAATATGATCTTTTCCTGTTGCTGCAGCTTGAACTGGGGAGATCTTTCATCTAAGTGCTTTACAACTCATTAGAAAATAACCCTCAGGCACAAAACTGCTTTGCTCAAGGCAGGGGGCTGCTTTATCTATGGCTCAATTTCTGGCTGGCAATTTTCTTTGGGCCTTCACTCTCCTGGTCTGCAATTGGCTAAGGATTACATCACCAGCCTCCAACCACATGCATGTCAATAAAGATACTATCGGCTTATTAACTCTTAACATCACTAGGAAAATTGTTAAGAGAATATGTAAGCTGAACCCTTCATTTTGTAGATTAGAAAATGAGGTCCAAATAGCTTAAGGGTTTTGCCTGTTATCACACAGGTCATTAGTTATGAAGCTGAGTCAAGAACCTAATGCATTTCCATACTATGTCTAAAAATCATAAACTTTTCCTGATAACTTCAAAGGAGGATAGGGCTCATCTGAAACAAGATCACACCCTTTGCAACCATTTTGCTGTGTCCTTAGGGGTCTCCTCATATTCACTATCTTTAAAATGTAGAAAGTAAAACTTTTTACCAGAGGATTATCTGCTCAGAAATTAATACACTACAATTTAAAAAAGAAAATAAGTGAGCACTTATTAAGTGCTTCTTCTAGGTCTGTGCTGGGATATTTCCAATGCATGCATTGCAGGAGAGATCAAGTTTTATAATTAATTTCTATCTTTATTGAAGATCAATAGTTTCATGGCACTGCATTCTTGATCTGTGAGTTACCAGTGTATAGTTCTTATGAGTCGGGGCCGACTCGACGGCACATAACAACAACAACAACAACATTCATTTAGTAACTATCTACTACACTCAAGAAACATATGTCAAAAATCATTGATCAATTTTTGCTTACATCCAATCTCACATGCCTGACACTGTGGCAAAGTTATAGGTGTTTTTTGTTTTTCTTTTCCTTAGCTAGATCTTGAAACTTTAAAAAAAAAAAAATGCTGTTGTGCACATCAGGATTTGGGACTTTCAGAAGAGGAGGGTCATCAACTTTTACTACCAATGAGATAAGAATAATACTCATACACCGTCTTCTCCACAGACATGATCGGTCTAGAAATACTATTTTTCCTTTTTCATTTTCATTACTTACATGGAGGTTGAGCTTGAATTATCCAGCTACAGTTCTGATTGTTTGGATACTTGTTAGGGAACAATGGAGAGGAAATAGTATCAAAAGAATTGGTGAGCAGGAAGCCTCCACAGGCTGGAGAACACAAAAATACATATATGTTATTTACTTTTGATTTCTACTGACTGTACAAAACAATTAGGAGGCAAATAATTTGATGCATGAAAAATATATTATTTTCCTTGTTTCAGAAATGAATGCCAAGGAAGTCATATACAAACAATGAGAAATGGGAAAATACTTTACATTTAGAATAATATTTTTAAATGACAGGAAATGGGGACATGCCATTAAAGCAACAGATTAAGTGGCTATGAATTGCCTGAAATTGAAATAAAACTCTGGCATTGATTCACTTACTCTATCCACTCATAAATTTTAGCTACACAGATAATCTCTTGATGAATGGCCTATTGTTTTAAGAAAATAAATACTCAATTGAACAAGCCTTCATAAGGATGACTGCCTTTTACAGAACTGCAAAGCTCAACGAGAGTCCAGAAGAGGGAGAGCTTGTAGCCAAGTTGAAAGCATAAGAGGAAATCTCCGGGAGAAGGCAGAGGCCAAATGAGGAATTGGAGGGGGAGGAAGAATAGTCCAGGAAAAGCCAACCTGAGCAACAACACAGAGTAGGGTAAGAGGTGCATCTATGCAGACCTGGCCAAAGCATGGGTGTTGGAGGTAAAGCTGGAAAGATAGGTTGGAGGCAGGTTCCAAGGCCCTTGGATAACATGTGGAGGATTTGGGGCTTCATTTTCTTGGCAGAGTTGAGCCAGAGAGACCTTGGAACTCTAAATGACATAATCAGAGCAAGACTTTTACAAATGGATTCTGGAGGCAAATGGAGTGAGGTTGGATGAGATTGAGGTGGCTGTTAAAATAGTCCAGATAAGAGGTAAGAAGGGACTTTTTGCTCTGCAGCAACACATAAGAGAATCATTAAATGAAACAAAAAGCATTTGAAACCTCTCTTTGAAAGCACTACAAGTGATTGATTTATGCAGTCTGCCTTACCATAAAGTCTACGCTGATCCAGAGACTACCCTCAACTAGAAGTCTTCCTCTACAATACAAGTAAGTCCACTGAAGCAAACTAAATGACTATGACACAGATCCACGATATAAAAATTCAGAGCTGTATTGAAGCAGAGCAACTACCGCTCCGGCAATATGGTTGCTTCCCTCACTGACAGTGGAGAAAGGAAGTCATCTCTAAGATGGACCAGATGGAGGGCAATGGCTGAAAAGTTCTTGAAGGAAAAACTGAGAAGTGGTAATCTAAGAAGAAAAATAATGGAAAGCAACTTTAATTCTTCGAGTTGAGCCAAGGAAATTATTTACTACGTCAACGGTTAAAATCTGACTACATCAACAGCAAGCCTTGTCATTTACATTGGTATATCTCCTTCCAGAACAAAACCTTGGAGAAAGACTAGATAAATGAATTTAGGAAAAAATTTTGTACTGCCTCTAGTATTACAGGTAATTTCAGTATTCTGAAAACTTGTTTGTGATATACCCCTATCCAAAAGAAGTTAGCATCATCTAAATTAGATGAGGCCAAAGCTGAAAGTATAAACAGTTAATATAATTGCAAGTCATATTTCCTTGTTCTATTTAAATTTTCACATGTTAAATAGAAAGCAGTTGCCAATCTCTGAAGGTCAGTGTCATTTCATTGGAGCACCAAGAGAGGCACTAAGAACAGTTTGCCTGTGCCTCCAGGAGACCCACATGGCACTTGCCTTGCCTAAAGTGAGCTCGGAAGCCCCTGCTCTGTCTGGAAGCTCCAGATTGAAATCGCACAGAAAGCGTATTTCCTGAAGAGGTGATGGGGTTAGTCAGCTGCTGTCTTCCACACATACTGGTGAGGCGGGTGGTTGCCAAGTTTAACCCATCATATGCCTACAAAGAAAGACCACAGGTAAAATAGTAGCTTAGAATGTCCAATCTACATCTATAAGACGCCTTTCCATAGACTATCTGCCATAGTAAGTAGTGAGTGAGTGCAAAACGTATTTGCTGGATCTAGTAAAACTGGGAGCTGTGGTAGCATAGTGGCTAAAGCACTTGACTGCTAACCAGAAGGCTGGCAGTTCAAACCCACCAGCCACTCCTCGGAAGGAAGGTTGGGCAATCCTACTTCCGTAGTGATACTGCCTCGGAAACCCAAGAAGGGGTCGCTATGAGTCGGGGCCAACTCGACGGCAAATAACAACAACAACAACAACAGTAAAACTGGCTTTATTTATTGTCTTGCCACAAAGTTCCATGGGAGCCACTAACTCTTGGGTCATTTCTAAGGACCCTAATACGGTTTTAGTGGGACTTTCTCTGTGAGAGCCACTATTTGAATGCTGTCAGTTTCAAAGCCCCCGCTCCTCTCCTGACTCAGTCCAGTCATATCATAGGCCATACCTCTAGCATATACTGAAAATATATAATGCAAAATAAATATATGCGTAAACAGAGGAGACATAATGATGTGAAAACACTCATTTTCAGAAACCCACCATTTGCTGGGAACTTTTTCCTTTTCATGGGGTCATCCCCCATACCAAACCAAACTCACTGCCATCAAGTCGATTCCTACTCATAGTGACCCCCATTCAGTTTCCTAGGTAGTAAGTCTTTATGGAAGTAGATTGCCCCACCTTCCTTCAGTGGAGTGGCTGGTGGGTTTGAAATGCCAACCTTCTGGTTAGCAGTCAAATTCCTTAGGCACTGTGCCACGAGAACTCCTTCATGAGGTTATGGTCAAGAAAAAAGTGAAATGGCAGAATTCTTTTAAATGATATGAATAATATAAGCCCAATTTTTAAATGATCATTTTAAAACATGCATTGGGCTGTGTTGCGTGTCTGTGCAATGCTGTGCTTAGACTTAGCTGGCACTCCATATGTGTGAATAGAATAGAGTTCACATCACATTTGCCATAAATCACTGTACTGGTTTGTGAAATTGAAGTTTGTTCATTTCATTAGAAGTGTGTGAGTCTGCTGTGAATTTCTTAAGACTTCCTGGGTAAACCAGAGGAAAATTATTTTTGGATGAAAATAATACTAATAGCTACCATCCATTAAGTGGTTCCTATGTGCCAGGACCTAGGTTCCAGTCCTTCAGATATAATCATCACATTTTATTTCTACAACTTTCTATTTTCAAAAGGAAGACAACTGATGCACAGGGAGCCTAAGTAATGTGCCAAATGACACAATTTCTAAAAGGAAGCATGTCATGTTGAATGAGAGGGCTGAGTTTTAAACTCTTTCATTTTGCTTAATGCAAGATATTAATGAACCAGGCTGGATATATCAACCTGACAACCACCAGAGTGGGATGGTAAGTATTAAGTTAAGTTATGGCTGTCTTGTTCAAAAGAAATTTCCATTCGTGTTTCATAAGAAAGTCTTGGGTAAAAAAAAATAATAATAATAACAAGTTTAGGGATTTAGTGAAAGGATGTTACTGATAGATGACTTTAAATATTTAGTCATGACTATTGTGTTTTATTTTGCATATAAGTATGATTTTGAAGCCATTCTCAGTTTGATTATACAAGCAAGTAAATCAAACATTGATAGGATTTAAAACTAATTAATGAGGGGGACAAAACTTTTATAATAATTAATTTAAAATAAATTGTTATGAAACAGGATTTCTTTCTTCTCCTCTTCTTCCATTTTTTAACTTAATGCTCAATTTTTAAAGCTGTGTATTTAATAAATGAAATTTTAAACAGATTTTTATTTAATATTTAAACATTGATTAAAAATGAAATTACATTTATTTCACAGATTCAAAATAGTTTCCAATCGAGTATGATTGCTTCCTTTAAATACTCTGAAAACCTAAAATAGGGGTCAAAACAACACAAAAAACCTCATTACAAAATGTCTGACTAAATTTATACTGCAACCTACTCTGAAATATTCCAGTTTTCATTTTCTTTTTTTAAATAACCTTTTATTATGATTTGGCTAAGAGTTTACAGAATAATTGGTTTTCCATTCAACAATTGATACACATTTTGTTTTATGACATTATGATCTCCACAGTGTAATAGCACTCTTCTCACCTCCTCCCTGTGTTTATCATTTCTTTTGCCATTCTTTTCTATTTCTTCCCATCTCCTGAGTTTTGTCCCTGGGCAAATGTTGCCCTTTTGATCTTGTATGGTTGATTGTTCTAAGGTGTGCATACTTCCTGGTATTATTGTTCATCTTATAGTCCTATTTATTGTTTGGCTGAAAGTTGAGCCAAAGGGGTGAATTCATTTCCAGGCTTGAAGTTTATCTAGGGGCCATAGCCTCAGGGGTTCCACTAATCTCTATCCAACCAGTAAGCCTTGTCTTTTTTATGAGTTTGAATTTTGTTCCAGTTTTTCTTCCACTTTGTTCCACACCTTCTATAGTGATCCCTTTCAGAGATGTCAGCTGTGGTAGCCAAGCACTATCTAGTTCTTCTGGTCTCATGGTCAGGGAGGCAGGGGTTCACATGATCCAATGTTGTTGTTGTTGTGTGCCGTCAAGTCAGCCCCGACTCATAGTGACCCCTCCTTGGGTTTCTGAGGCGGTATCACTGCAGAAGTAGATAGCCCAACCTCCAGTAGTCCTTTGGATTATCATCCTTGATCTTCTTCATTCTTCTTTGCTCCAGACAAGGAGAGACCAATAGTTGCATCATAGATGGTCACTAATTAGCTTTTAAGAGCCCAGCTGCTACTCACCAAAGTAGATGTAGAACACTGTTTTTGTGGACTATGTCATGCAACATGACCTTGATGTCCCTCCTAAGATTATAGCTAACCTAGGATTTCAGTAATGTTATACTAGTACTATTGTGACTTTAATATCAAAAGATACAGAATATCTTCTTAGAACATCTGGGACTATAGGGTCTAGAGTGTATATTAATTTTTGGTCAAAATACAAGCCTACTTGCTTGTCTCAAGCTGATTAATTCATTTGTCTGTTTATTTATTTAAAATAGCATTTCTGAAAATCTAACGAAACATGGGTTCAATGCATAGTTTATACACTTTTCTCAAAAAATAAAAACACATTTAGAAGATTTTTGACCCTGTACTCACAAAGGCAAGAATGTTCTAGTCCTGCTTATTCCCCTGCTCCCCCACCCCCAAATTCAGAGGGCCAGTGACTAAGTAGATATTGGATTTTCACTTTCTAAGTCATCTTTTTCTCTCTGAGGTGTTGAAATCCTCTTAAGGAAGATGGGAAAAATAAGGTAAAAAATGTAAGCCAGAAAGCTAACTTTCGATACTTCAGAAAGTCACCTGACTGAGCCATTTCCCTAGGGATCCTTTGAAAGTGGCAAATCTTTGAGGTGGGGGAGGGGTGTCTACAGGCTTCTTAGGCCCTCCCTGTGATCCTAGAATTTCAGGAGCTCTACTGAACTGCATGCATCTGACTGGGGCATTGCTTTACAATGTATGGTCCCAAAGTGTAAGGCTTCCAAGAATCACTAAGTCAAAATTATATACCAATGATACTACAAATTTGATTTGCATGCTGTAATTTTACAGTAACCATCAAAACCATCCTAACCTAGTCTTCAAGAACTAAAACCAAAAAACCAAACTCATTGCCATCCAGTCAATTCTGACTCATGGTGACCCCCATTGGGTTTCCCAGGCAATAAATCTTTGTGGAAGTAGTTTGCCCAGTCTTCCTTCCACAGAGTGGTTGGTGGCATAGTGCCTAAGGCATTTGACTGCTAACCAGAAGGTTGGCGGATCAAACCCAGTAGTCAACGCCGTGGAAGGAAGACAAGGCAATTGACTTCTGTAAAGATTTACTGCCTCTGAAACCCAATGGGGGTCGCTATAAGTCAGAACCAACTGGATGGCAGTGAATTTTGTCTTTAAGAACTAGTCTTCAATAATTAAAAAAAAAAAAAAAAAGTCTTTTTTTTTAAATAAAGAAAGTGACACTAAGCAAGTGTGCTGACTGTTACCCTATTGTCTCACATGCTGTAAGCTAGTGACTCATCCAAAATCACATAGCTAGTGTGGAACTTAATTCTTCTTTCTTCAATTCTACATGATTG
>NW_006921622.1:1826736-1828041 GCF_000298275.1 Orycteropus afer afer
CATAATTCTTACTTAAGTCTATTGCCAAGAATTTTTTAGGCCTGGAAATTGATTTTCTGATCTGTTGTTTAAGTGGTAACGGAAATAGCAATATAAAAAAAAAAAAAAAAAAAAGTACATCTCAACTACTTCATTCCTAGATGACAATAATAATGTAAAGTTGTAAAGTTCAATTCACAAATGAAAAAGTGGCCACCATTCCTGGATGTTCCAACTACTGGGGCTATAAAAACGGAGGTAAAACTGGTTAAAAGACAATTTAATTTCTACAGGAAAGTCAACAGATCAGAAAATCTCTTTCAAAAGTATCCATGGTTTTGCAAAATTTCCAAATACTAGCACACACATTCAAAATACCCCAAATTAATTTTACCATATAAAAATAGAAGACTTTTAAAAGTATAGAACCTGGCACATATTATCAGACACTCAATGACTGGTATACAAATGAATAAGTGAATAATATGCATATTTGGAGTTGAAAATTAACTTTCTTCCAAGAATTTAGTCTTTGTGTTTGGTTCCTGAAAGATAACCTCTAAAACCTTGGAAAATCTAGTGATCTAAGAGACCTCCAGATCACAGCTGAAGGCTTATGTTAATGAGGTGACTCAGGGGCTGGCCATGCTAAAGTGACCACTGCATGGTATCTGCAGACCTGTGGCTCTGGGGATTCTTTAGTGTACGGCTGATGGAGTGTATGACTAAAGGACTAATGGAACAATCCTGAACTTGTAACCAACAGGTCAGAAGTGAGGGTGTGTAGCGTGGATACCTAAGCTTGTGGCTGGTATCTGGGGTCTTGGGCAGACTTGGGAATCTGGAGGACAGTATCCTTTTACTTGTGAGGTCTGACCTAGCTACACATTAGAAACAGGGAAAGAAGTGCTGATATCAGAACAGAGCAGAAAATAACTGATAATGACTTGATTTTGATATGATTTACACATATGGTGTTAGAGAAGGGTGGGTTTTTTTCTCCCATTCAACATGACATTATAGAGATTGAGGAAAATCCAGAGTGAAGAAAATGCTGTATTGGATCGTGAACACCTAGTAGGCACAAGAGTGGAAAACAGACTATTCATGTTGTGAAAGAGGTCAATTGGAGTTCTTTCTGGACAGGTGTGTTGGATTGGGTTCTCTAGAGAAACACAAAAACCAGCAAAGTGTACATATATATTTATAGAGAGAGAAAGAGAGAGAGAGAGAAATTTATCTTAGATAAATGGCTCACAAGCATGTAGAAGCCGACAAGTTCAAGCTGAAAAGTTCGTCTCTGGAGGGGGATGGGGCCCGGAGCCG